>NC_079893.1:12794633-13094633 GCF_024868665.1 Triplophysa rosa | reverse complement strand
TTGACTCTTGTCAGGATTTATTTATAATGCTGGCCACCTTGAAATAACCTGGGGGGGGGTTGGTCAGTTGTCACACTTACCAACTTCAACCTTTACTCACCCTCATGATATTCCAAACCTGTATGACTTTCTTTTGCAGAACACAAGATATTTTGAAGAGTGTTGGTAACCAAACAACATTGGCCCACATTGACTTCCATTGTATGGATTGAAAACCACTGAGACATATCTCAAAATATTTTCTTTTGTGTTCACCTGTATGACTCACTCTTCAGTGGAACTGTCCCTTTAAGTCAGTCGGAAGTTTTGTCTCTGGTATGCAACGGTACACGAAGTGAAGTTTACGACTGGAAATCTGCTAGTTGTGCCAGTCTCAGTGATTCACACTTTAATCATTACGGATCATGTGGAGTGATTCATCTGCTGAAAACACGTTCATTACATTGCAGTGCTGCTGTAGGATACACAAAATTCTTTGCGTGAGTGATTATATTATTCAAAGATGCTGCACAAAGCTGAGTTATATCATCCTTTTGTTTTGAATTCCTCCCTCCCTCTTTTGTCTTTCACTTTGTTCCATTTTTTCCCCTCTGTAACTGGAGTAGGCACTGGCTGGCCCAACCCAACGCTATCGTCTCCCTGAGCGGCTGTAACATGAGGCCAGCTGTGGATCTCTGTGGTGGGCCTCAGTGTGGAGCTGCACCATGGGTCACATTGCTTGACTTGATATTATTACACACACTGTCATGTTTAGCCTGCTCTTAATAAAAGCTTTCCTACTGTGCTGATCTCAGATCAGTTACCCCAACCCAACAGCGCTATGAAAAACTGGTTGCCTTAAAGCGGAGCACCAACACCTTTGAAGGGGAGTGGGACAGGCGGAGGAAATGAGAGAGTGCATTCCTGCCATGATTTATTAATGCTGTTCTCTTTTTCAGTCCTTCTCATTGGCTTTCAGGTGCAGCCAGAATTCCTCCTTTGCTACTGATCTGAGAACAGTTTTGTCTCTAGATGATGCTCTGTCGGACAGATAGTATTGTGAGTTGGTGGAAATTGTGTTGCATAGCTGCCCTGATAGCACACAAACATCTTGGAGACGTCCATAAGATGTATACCTCTATAAGATTTATTTTTTATTGTTTGCTCATCTGCAATACGTTTCTGAGATGTTTCATGTCAGATGTCATATAGACATCTAAAAGATGTCTGTAAGATGTTTATGATTTAGAATGTATTTAAACTGCCTTTCCTAAGACGTTTATTATTTGTTTTTACACAGCAGGCCTGCAGATCTTTAGCAGACATCTTGCAGAAGTACCTGTGCCATCTGGGTGAGAGTAGGACAATTGCTGTAGCTACTAATAGCAAGAAGTTGCAGAAGGTACACATCTTGATTGTTAGCCAAGTTTTAGTTTGTCAGACTGCTTTTTCGTCTTCACAGCAGAATAAGAAAAAAGGAAGCAATACAAGATATTTATCTATTTTTTTGTATGTCATTTAGGCGGATACTTGAAAAACATCTGTGAATGGTGTAAGGGGTTAATACGATGTTTGTATCTTTTTGTATACAGTAAAATGTGCCACACCCTCAGTCAGAACTAGATCTGTTTCAGCACAAAAGGAGGGGCAAAAACATGTTGTTAGAACCAGAATTTTTATTTTTTTAACTAGTTATTTAACAAAAAAATCAAAACGTTTGGTTTTGTTTGCTATATACACTTTCATATTTAACTGGAAGTCCTGCAGTGCGTTTTCTAAATACACAAAAAAGTTAATGTCATTTTTGGTTAACAAATTATATTGCTTTAGCTTGCCAAGCTACTCATAACTTCAAGTAGCCTCACTAGTGCTCCACATGGCTTTTGGTATCTTAGTAGGTCAAATTCTCAGCTGTACGAGCCAACACCATGTTGTGTATGTGTATGAGAGTCTTCTGTAAGCACACTACAGTATATAGGTGCATTCTCCAGCTTCGGCACAGTACACTGTAAGAACATGTTGTCTACAGAAAGCTACAGATTTCACACCCTTACATGAACCTCTTTATTATGACAACCATCTTTTTTCACCTCGCCCTGCTGCACATTCACTACCTGCTAAGGATTTGCTCAAGTGAAAGAAGAATGTGGTCTAAACTGGGGTGTGAAAGTTTACTGAGGCAGTTTTATTCTGTATGATTGGAAGCCTTATAGTATAGTAAGACTAGCTTTGGTCTGATTTCTGCTTTCCCACACATGGATTTCAATGGAATTGACCTTTTGTAATCTTGCTTTTCTAAGAAAACTTGCTCATTTCTTATTTACCACCACCAGCATTTGTTATTGCACTTGACAAAATCCCTATATTTGTGTAAGAGAACCGGTATGTGCACACACACGCTCTTGCCCTCACATCTGGTTTTCTTGAGGTTTTTGGTGAAGAGGGTGTAAACTCTCCTCTGGAGAGTAACAGAGTATCAGATTTTCCTGACCCAGACACCAAGTACAGCTCCTTCATTGAGAACCTAGCCAGTGGGCCGAGGTTGGGATTGTTTTGTGTTTGTTTAACACTTATTTCTGCTCTCGACATTAGAGGTCTGTGGTTGGCTTTAGCCGTAGTTTGAGGGAGCAATTTCGTTCTTGAGTTACATTTTAGGAGACCCATTCCTTAAGAGATGGATTGCAGGCATATGTGCAAAAGAATTAGTCATGCTCTGCACCTTCTGGTAGCTTTTGATTTTGATTTGTAAAATTATTTGAGATCCTAAGGTTGGCATAGCTTTTTGACTTTGGGAAACGTAATACCGGGTAAACTATGTTCAGCTGGATCTAAATGTTGAGGGTTTGTTGTCATTTCTTGGCTGCTTGATGTTTATATATTATTGATGTATACTGTTCTATGCTTCTAGTCGTATTGAAGCCTTGGACTTTACATTGATGATCTGTTGTTTAAGTTAGCTGGAAAGAGTGTTGCATGGCTGCTTTCAAAGAACATGACCCTCCTCTGCTCTTTGTCCGAGAGCATTTATGAGAACACGATAACATTACCTCACAGCCTCAGAATTACACGGATGAGTAGTCATTACTGGGGGGTTCTGTTTGCCTCAAGGTTTGTGTTGGCAGATAAAACTCTGCATACATATGTGACAATTTTTCACAAACTTTTGACTAAGTCAAGGGTTGTGGGAACCTTTGTGGGAACATTTTCAGACTCACTTGTTGTCAACACTTTTTGTTGTACTATACAGTTGGTTTCAAAAGTCAGAAACCACGATTAAAGGCTTAAAACATTACATGGTCATTATGAATTTATGGTTTGATTTGTCAAGCTTAGTGGCATTTGTTTTGTAACTGTGAAATTGTGCGGAATTTAAGCATTTATTTATTACATGTCTTTATTAATGCATATCTTTACTTTATAACATGTAATAGCTCTAATGTATCTACAAAATACACACTTTGCTGGAAGTTAATGGCAAAACAGAGTGAGTTTATAAGCTTCGACCTTGGCATTAATTGTTTGAGTGCCATTGTATGGACAGTTGGACACAAAACCACAAGACATTTCTCAAAATATGTTCATTTGTGATCCACAGAAGGTATCATGTACAGGTAAATACATTATATTTTTTGGGTGAACTGTCCCTATAAGCGTATGGAGTTTATGTTTTGTCATTTAGCAGATGCTTTTATCCAAAGCGACTTACAGAGAGTTCAGGGAGCAATAAAGCGATATGTCATACAGGAGCAATAATACAATACAGTGAGGGAAATAATTATTTGATCCCCTGCTGATTTTTTAAGTTTGCCTGCTTACAAAGAAATGAAGGGTCTATCATTTTTACGGTAGGTTTATTTTAACTGATAGAAACCGAATATCAACCAAAAAATTTGGGGAAAAATGTATATAAAGGTTATAAATTGATTTGCATTTCAGTCAGTGAAATAAGTATTTAATTCCCTACCAACCAGCGAGAATTCTGGCTCCAAAGATTGGTTATGTGTCTATATGGACCACAGATTAGTCCTGTCACTTTAAGAAAGTACTCCTAAATCAGCTGGTTATGTATATAAAAGATGCCTGCCAACAGAATCTGTATCTTCCATTTCAACCTCTCCACCACCATGGTCAAGACCAAATAGGTTTTAAAGGATGTCAGGGACAAGATTGTAGACCTGCACAAACCTTGAATAGGCAACAGACAGAAGCTTGGTTAGGAGACAACTGTTGGTGTGATTATTTGGAAATAGAAGAAATACAAAATATCTATCAATTGCCCTTGGTCTGGAGCTCCCTGCAAGATTTCCCCAATGGGGTAAAGATGATCATGAGAAAGGTTAAAGATCAGCCCAGAACTACACGAAAGAAGCTTGTTAATGATTTCAAGACAGTTGGGACCACAGTTAGCAAGCAAACCATTGGTAACACGCTATGCCACAATAGATTGAAACCCTGAAGCACCCGCATGATCCTCCTGCCCAAGAAGTTTGACAACGAACATCAAAATGATTCAGAAAAGGCTTTGGAGAAAGTGCTGTGAGACCAAAATTGACTCCTGTTTTTGGAGGGAGAGAAATGCTGACTATGACCCCAAGAACACCATCCCTACAGAGAAGCACAGTGTTGGAAACATTATGCTTTAGGGCTTTTTCTCTGCTACGGGTACAGGATGACTTCACCGCATTGAGGGGCTGCGGGACGGCCCATGGCATGTACCATAAAATCTTGGACGAGAACCTCCTCCCCTTAACTAGATCACTGAAGATGGGTCGTGGATGTGCCTTTAACATGACAAAGACCCAAAACATATCGCCAAGACAACCAAAGAGTGGCTTAAGGAGAAGCACATTAAAGTCAGTCTCTAGACCCTAGTCCTATAGAAAATCTGTGAAGGAGGCTAAAACTCCAATTTGCTGAGCGACAGCCAAGAACCCTTAAAGATTTACAGAGGAGTGGAGTAAAATGTATCCTGACACATGTGCAAACCTGGTGACCAACTATCAGAAATGTCTGACCTCTGTGCTTGCCAACAAGGGTTTGTCCACCAAGTACAAAGTTGTGTTTTGCTCGGGGATCAAATACTTATTTCACTGACTGAAATGCAGATCAATTTATAACCTTTATATAACATTTTTCCCCCTGATTTTTTTATATTCTGTCTCTATCAGTTAAAATAAACCTACCATAACAATTTTAGACCCTTCATTTCTTTGTAAGCAGGCAAACTTACAAAATCAGCAGGGGATCAAATAATTATTTCTCTCACTGTAGGTGCATATACCTAGATACTGTATTAGTTTCCACAAAAGCCAGAACAATACCTGTTGAGAGAAAGGTTTTTTTTTTTTTTTTGAGTTAATTATTAATAACGAGGAAAAAGCTAATGGTGTAACTAAATGTATATTGTTAGAAAGCAGCCTGTTACTCAAGGGTTGTCAGAGTTTTATCATTACAGCCGAATGATCAATTCTCAATGTCTCAATTCCTCTGTTGCATTTTCTTCAGGGGAGTAATTTCAGATTGAGGCATGTGTGTTATTGCATCCAGGTTTTCTGTGCATGCCATGTTTTTATTTAGTTTTCTTATTTAGCTACTTTTGTCATGTAGTTTCCTCATCAAATCAGAGCCAAAGTCTGTCTTTTGGTATGAAAATATTGTTTTGTGTTAGTTACAATAAATGGTGTATATGAGCTGACTTGCGCTCAGCGGTCTCTCTCTGGTCACACCTACTAAAGTGCATTTCGGTTCATTCTTATATCCTGTATAGTCTAGATGTGCATTGTGGCATAACATATGCTCATTCAAACATGATGCAAAATATAAACACTGTCAAAATGTCTACTACCTTTAACTGAAAAGGAATTTGTCTAGTTTTAGTAAACTAAAAAGCTGGTTTCAAAAGGTTTTTGTTCAGCTCATTTACAGTATATTTGAGTGTGGCGTTCCTTAACTTAAATAACATTGTGTATATTTGTAAACAAATTATACTCTTTAGGGTCTGGTGATATATGCTAAATATTATATATTGTCAAGATAATTGTGCTGAAGGTATACAATTACAGAATATCCTAAATAATAATATTGTTGAGAATAAAGAGTAATGTGCCAAAAATGGCACGAGAGGCATTTGGAGGAATGTTTGGGTTTTAGAATGTCATCATGTAGTGAAATTAGCACGATTTATGTGTTAAAAGCACAAAAAAGTATTGAATGATTGAGATATACTGTCAGAATGTGAAAAGTTACAGGGATATAAAATTATTTTGCCCATTCTCTATAGTTCACGTTTACTGATGTTTTTAATTCCCCATTCCTGTTATGTTTTTACTCAATTCAAATTGATTATATATATTCTTCTTTACTAGGCAACTGTTTGTATAAAGTTGAACAGCGAGATTCATGTTAGGGGTTTACATACATATACTGTATATCTCTCATTATGATTCCTGATGAATTTCTAATGATTAGGAAAAGAGGGAATGAGATGGCCTTAAACTCTCTTTCTCTGTTCACAGGGGCCAGAAGTGGAGAACCTCATTTAAAGGACTCGCAGCTAAAAGACGTCTGAATCGTAAGTAACTAGTACTAATATTTCTTCTAATTGCATTACTTTAAGTTACTGAAAGAGTTCTTCATTATATCACCTCTCAGGTGAGAGGCACGCTTGGTTAAAGAGTAAGTAGCATGAGATCATGAAAATTACATTTCATGCAGTGTGTTATGTTGCCGTGTTTGAAAGTAAGCTGTCTGCCAAGTTTTAAGTCCGAAGGTGAATAAATAACAAAGTTATTGGCTTGTAAAAATGGGAGTCGACTCTGAATCATGCAAACAAGACATGAGCTAGTCCGAGTCTCTAACCGCCGCGTATCTACGTCACTACACATAGTCCCCGCCTACGTTTTGCTGGAACTGCCGCGAAAACTTCACTACTTGTCTCTCCTCCCCCAAAACACTGTCGCTCGTTCGTGATGCCTGTGTATCATGTCTAGAACCTGTGTTCTACGATGTGAAACTAAGTCCGTCTTATTTCAACTACCAAAGGAAGAACTTCTGAGGGAACAATGGTTACAATTCATTTTTCGAACGATACCTAAGGAGTATAACCCCAGGGTTTTACTGTGCGCGCGTCATTTCACCGAAGATTGCTTCAATAATCTTGGCGCGATCACTGCAGGATATGTGAAACGGCTATCCTTGAAAGAGGGGGCAATACCAACCTTATTTGGACCTGTTAGCTCCACCGAATCACAACCTGTAAGTGTGACTATTTATTTTTGTCTTAACTTCAAGAAATATTTGTGTACCTTATGTCTGTGTTTAGCTAATGCATATAACGCTATCATTAGCATGTACCATTATTTCTGGGGTATTACAGTTTGTTTATCTTGCTATTAACTCGGCTAATTTAATTGTTCAATCTATTAACTCTCAAAGTATTTATTTCAAAAACTGAGTCGAGTACTATCTGTATTGTAATAACATCTGAAGATACGAACACCGTACACTGTATGCCGTGTCAACTAGTCCAAGTATAATACTGTTAAAAGTTAATTGTAAATGTCTTTTTTCTTACTGGCATCTGCAGAAGGATCAATTAATTTTCCAAATACTTTCAACGTTTATGAACTTAATAGAATGTTTTATGAAATAATTTTTATGACATCCAAACCACCTGTAAACCGTAATCCAGTAATGATGGTAGGCGTTCCATTTGCGATACATGATGAACGCGGTTGACCAATCACAACAGACTACACCATCTGACCAATCACATGACACTAGGCTAGTGGATAGGAGGGGACTAGACGGATGAATCGCGGAACGAATCATTTGAGAGTCAGACAAGTATGGTAAGAATAACTGCCTATTATTACGATATAATAGTGTTTTTACACCTTCTATGTACAAACCCGATTCCAAAAAAGTTGGGACACTGTACAAATTGTGAATAAAAAAGGAATGCAATAATTTACGAATCTCATAAACTTATATTTTATTCACAATAGAATATAGATAACATATCAAATGTTGAAAGTGAGACATTTTGAAATGTCATGCCAAATATTGGCTCATTTTGGATTTCATGAGAGCTACACATTCCAAAAAAGTTGGGACAGGTAGCAATAAGAGGCCGGAAAAGTTAAATGTACATATAAGGAACAGCTGGAGGACCAATTTGCAACTTATTAGGTCAATTGGCAACATGATTGGGTATAAAAAGAGCCTCTCAGAGTGGCAGTGTCTCTCAGAAGTCAAGATGGGCAGAGGATCACCAATTCCCCCAATGCTGCGGCGAAAAATAGTGGAGCAATATCAGAAAGGAGTTTCTCAGAGAAAAATTGCAAAGAGTTTGAAGTTATCATCATCTACAGTGCATAATATCATCCAAAGATTCAGAGAATCTGGAACAATCTCTGTGCGTAAGGGTCAAGGCCGGAAAACCATACTGGATGCCCGTGATCTTCGGGCCCTTAGACGGCACTGCATCACATACAGGAATGCTACTGTAATGGAAATCACAACATGGGCTCAGGAATACTTCCAGAAAACATTGTCGGTGAACACAATCCACCATGCCATTCGCCGTTGCCGGCTAAAACTCTATAGGTCAAAAAAGAAGCCATATCTAAACATGATCCAAATGTTGCAAAGTGGAAAACTGTTCTGTGGTCAGACGAATCAAAATTTGAAGTTCTTTTTGGAAAACTGGGACGCCATGTCATCCGGACTAAAGAGGACAAGGACAACCCAAGTTGTTATCAGCGCTCAGTTCAGAAGCCTGCATCTCTGATGGTATGGGGTTGCATGAGTGCGTGTGGCATGGGCAGCTTACACATCTGGAAAGGCACCATCTATGCTGAAAGGTATATCCAAGTTCTAGAACAACATATGCTCCCATCCAGACGTCGTCTCTTTCAGGGAAGACCTTGCATTTTCCAACATGACAATGCCAGACCACATACTGCATCAATTACAACATCATGGCTGCGTAGAAGAAGGATCCGGGTACTGAAATGGCCAGCCTGCAGTCCAGATCTTTCACCCATAGAAAACATTTGGCGCATCATAAAGAGGAAGATGCGACAAAGAAGACCTAAGACAGTTGAGCAACTAGAAGCCTGTATTAGACAAGAATGGGACAACATTCCTATTCCTAAACTTGAGCAACTTGTCTCCTCAGTCCCCAGACGTTTGCAGACTGTTATAAAAAGAAGAGGGGATGCCACACAGTGGTAAACATGGCCTTGTCCCAACTTTTTTGAGATGTGTTGATGCCATGAAATTTAAAATCAACTTATTTTTCCCTTAAAATGATACATTCTCTCAGTTTAAACATTTGATATGTCATCTATGTTGTATTCTGAATAAAATATTGAAATTTGAAACTTCCACATCATTGCATTCTGTTTTTATTCACAATTTGTACAGTGTCCCAACTTTTTTGGAATCGGGTTTGTACATAACCTTGTTGTTGGACACTCCATAAACCAAAGTAGGTCCTTAAAAATCATATGCTACTTACTCTTTAAGGGATGTGAATAATGTCCTAGTAGCTAATTACCCACAATTATTTATTTTCATGTTCTGTTATTGTGTTCATTTGTAATTAAATGCTCTGACAGTAGGGTTGCGCGGTAAACCGGTTCTGGAAATTTACCGGTACATGTTAGATTTCAATCGGTTCAATACCAGAATTTAGCTTGTTTCGGTACTTGAAACACTGCTGTTCCAAAGTTCACCGCTATGCGGCAGTATGCCACAGAACTGACGCAGAACCGGCAACATAGAAGAACAAGATGAATCGCTCTACAAGCACTTTTGCGACCATTTAAACTGAGATACCCTTTTCCACCAAGGCAGTTTCGGTGCTAGTTCGGAGCCAGAGCCTAGTTCCAAATCGGTTCTTTGTCTTTCCACATCCAAAGCACCAGCTCCGAACCAGAAAAAGTGGTTCTTATCTAGCACTGAAACGTTGCTGGGCTAGAAGTAAGAACTGGTTACGTCAGGTGCTGGGGCGGGGTTACCATGACCACTGACGAACACTGACTGCCATTTTTGAAATTCAATTCACGATGGACGCGAAACAAACTGTTTTCTTGCACTCTGGTCCGATGCAGAGATGTACGCTCGCAAAGCCATGAACATCACAAGCAACGCAACGTCCGCCATTGTTGATGGTGTTTTAGGCAGTGTTGTAATGTAACGAAGTACAAATACTTTGTTACTGTACTTAAGTAGAATTCTCACATATCTGTACTTTACTTCGTTATTTATATTTCTGACAACTTTCACTTTTACTCCACTACATTTCCTAAATAAAATGTGTACTTTTACTCCGATACATTTCTCCTAACCATCTTCGTTACTCGTTACTACAAATTAAAGAATTTTCAGAAGAAATTTGAGTTGGTGACGTAATGCCTGTTTGTTGTCATGTCAACCTCCAAGCACGAAGAAGAAGAAGTCCTGCTTGTCCGGGCATGTCACATTATTGATGCCATTATGGAAGCACCTGCTGCAGGCTCTGCTGCTAACGTTACCACTCTGGTAGCAGATGACGAGCATCTCGACTACAGTGACGAACTTGGTGAACTCCGTGGTGGTGACGAAGATAACGTTACACACCCGTTGCCGTATTTGCAAGAAATATTTTCGTACATTGGAGTGAAAAATTCTTCCTACCGGATTAAGTGTGGGTTTCCATTATTCTGGTTTTATTCGCATTTTGAAGTTTCGCATCAGAAACGAGTGATGGAAACGCTAAATTTCTAATTAAAAACCCTTAATTCGCAAAAAGGTTTTTACGCTCGCTTGAGGTGGTTTTTCATTTTTGCGAAAAAGGGTTAATGCGAATAATGGGAGATGGAAACGCATTTGCTGAATAAATTCCTCCAAAAAGTCACGTAACTGCACTATGAGACTGCGTAACCTGACTAACCAGAGTAATGATCTTGTGACACAGCATCAGAAATGTTGTGATGGTCATTCTTAAACGCCTGAGCAAAGTCGTCAAGTATTTCTGTAATTGCCTCTTAGAACTGTCACGACTGTGTTTCCCGAACAGCAGGCATCCACAAAAGCACCGCATTTATTGAGTTTCCTAATCGTCTGCTTGCGCAAGTATATCAAAACTATTATATTCAGTGGCTTCTCTTACTGATATTTAGTGCCAGTTTATTAGGTTGACTAGTTGGATGGAAACGGCAAATGTTTTATGCGATTTTCCAATTTTGCGCATAAGCTAAATTCGCAACTTTGGATGGAAACCCGGTATGCCTACCGAGAGTCACTGAAATATTGGCATTAAAAAACTCCCCGTCCAACCTGAAGAAGCACATCGAGGTAGGTTAAATTAATTTTCATTCAATTCACGTTATTTAACATGAATTAGTTATCATAAGCCTGTTCAGATATCTGGCTAACGTGATGGCCAGGCTAACGTGTGCTAGTTAACTTTTCTGATTAGCCAATGTGCAGATATTTAACAACACCAATGATTTTCCCTCCGAATTAATTCAACACATAATACTGAAATGGTTAATAACGGTTTCTGGTATAGCCTAAGTGGCGGCCGAATATTTCCTAGGTAAATTAGCGTTACACCGGTGGAGGGATTTTTTTTAGACCACATTAGGCTAATTAATGGCAGGTTACAGAGGAGCCTTCAGGATTACTCACATCTTCAAAAGCACCGTGCATTTTGTTGAATTTGAGATTTGCTTTGATTTAATTACCTCAAAATTCTAACCGTTCACTTTTTTTTTAATACCTTTACTTTTACTTTTACTTTTAGTACTTAAGTACATTTTATATCAGACAATTACTTTTGATACTTAAGTATACTAAATGTTAGGTACTTTAAGACTTTTACTCAAGTAATATTTTAAAGGGTGACTTTAACTTCTACCAAAGTCATTTTTTGGTAAGATACTTGTACTTTTACTCAAGTATTGCTTTCAAGTACTTTATACAAGACTGGTTTTAGGTTTGGCGCTACCGCGCTAATGTTGCTGGGAAAGTCGAGACGTAGTCTGTGACGTATGGCCTCGCTCCCTTGTGGCTCTCTAATCCGTGGAAAAGCAAACCGGTTCTTTGCAGGTTCACCAGTGGAACCAGCTCTGAACCAGCAATAGCACTAGCTCCGAAACAGCACCCTGTTCATTCTGGTGGAAAAGGGGTATGAGTGATTTATTACAAATTCGGCTCTTTCTGTTTTGTTTTACAGTGTAACGTATATTCTACATGCTGTGATGCGTCTGTATATCCCCATTCAATGGCATACATAGCATATATAACATTATCTCTGTTCCAGACATCTCAGTTAGCCTACTAATCATCATGAAGTTCTCTTTCGCGTTCTCTTGAATATGTTCTTATACTGTCAAATACAGACGCTGTTATGTCAAAAACACAAAAGGTTCACATAAGCACAGACCGTTGTGTTTTAAATGTATATCCGCATCAAAAAAGAGTTTGCCTTAAAGTGAAAGTAACCTAATAAATCTGTCACTTATTAAAGAGAAAATGAAAATTTTGTAGCTTTGTTTAGAGTCATTGCATATTTATTTTATACAGTGAAGACTGTGCAGTGTTTTATTTTTATTGATCATTCAGTTTTCATCTTGAATGCTACTGTTAAATAGACCTACTTGAAACATTTAATTGTTGTTCAAAATTGAATTGTTCATATTTGTGGGATTATGATGATAAATCTATATAACCAAAGCATTTTTCAGTAATACAGTGTAAAAGTAAAATGGTGCTATATAAAATATAAAAATAATATATAAAATATGCATTACAGCAGTTTCATGCGGTCTTCTTAATATTTTTTAAAATATTTTTTTGCTTCTGGTCATTGATCACCTATGGTACCGATGTGGTACCGATATTACCGGTATTAGATTATGGTACTGTACCGAAGCCAAAACTTTGGTATCGAGCCAATACTATCTGACAGTAGGGCTGGGCGGAATGACGGAATATTCCGTTACCGCGGAATAAAATGTCAATCGTAAGAGATTTTTTTATTCTGTGTATTCCGCGGAATGTAAATAACTAGGCGTGGTTAACTCTGCGCTCTGCAAGTTGGGCGTTATTATGAAAAACCATGTGAATTAATTCACCCATAACAAATTAGCAAATCAAACTTCTTTAAGTCTGTAGTTTCGTGATCCGCCCCAGTCCGACGCTTTCTCTCTCACCCGCACTTGTGCAGGGGTGCAGTGATCTGCACGTGCATATAAAAAAGCTAATTCTCAAGTATTTCATTAGTCAGGTCGCTTTGTAAAGCTGTTAATAGTTTTAATAAAGTTTAACTTTAGGCAAGCCAAGGCAAAACTTGCTGAAACGCTCGATGATGCTCGCCACGTGAGCGCTTTTAACGTGACGTGCTGCTACTGGGAGATGCATGTGGAGTCACCAGAGACTCGCAGTGCAAAGACAAGCGCGATAATAAACAAACCTAAAGACAGAGAGTCGCAACACACTAAAAATGCGAATCTAATAGAGAGTGAAGAGCGATGAAGACCTACTTACTGTGAACACCAGTTTATAACACCAGTCATATACTGTACTCTCATTGTTTGTGCATATATTCATACTTCATTGTTATACTTGTTGTCTATCTTCCTACTGTATACATATGATATAGCCAGAAGATAAATATGAATAAAAAAGAAATCTGATTATCAGAACTTAATTTGATATCTTTAGTACATTTTCATAATTTGCCTAAATTTGAACTATGGTGAGCATTTAAATGAACTGTAATAAATAAATAAATTAAATCAATCTAAGAAAAATGAGGTATAAGATATAGAATTACAATAGGAGATTGTTTTCGTGAAATATATCGTTACCGTGAAATAAAACTATTCATTCCGTGAAACAGATTTTTGGTCATTCCGCCCACCCCTATCTGACAGTAATAATCTCAGTAGGTATGTGTTGAGCACACGGTACTGTTGATCGCACATTCGATCTCCAGTCATTGTGTGATAACTAGGGGCTCGACATTAACGTTTGTCCGGGACAAGTAAATGTTTTGTATGGGCAAGTGTGAGAGAATTTTTTTTTGCGTGTTTGTATGAATTGCGATTGTGTGTGACAATAATCAGTGGCGCGGACATTGAGTGACAATAAACAGTGGCGCGGACATTGAGTCCATATAACTAGATGTGGACGCGGAATCTTATTTACGTTTAATAGAGCTTGTTAATCGATGTCACGCCGCGTTGAATGTTGCGCCATCTTGGGAGAATGGCTGCTAGTGCATTCTATGCAGTGTTTGTTTTTCTTGTTCGATTAGGAAAATAACTATGATAGGTCGGTCTTGTTGTGTTAAGAACTGCAATAGTATTACGCAGAGTCGTTCAGGAAAAGCCCATGGTTCTTTCACTTTTTATTTCACCATAGATCCCACTGCAACATAGGGCGTGACGTCAGCTTCACATTCTCTATCGTCATCTGGCTGTTCTGCGTGTCTGAGTGAATGAGGTGCACAGTTTAACATACTACACGAGTGATGGTCGTGGATTTGTCTGCGTCTGCTCTGTATGAGGATATAAAACACATAAACTTCATCTCCAGAGTTGCTCTTAGAGTTTATTTTACCAGCTTTTTACTGTTTGAATGAAGCTATCATCATCAAGCACAAACTAAAACTCAAGGGTCTTCCCGACGACCCGTCAAAATAAGAGTCCCGTTAACTTGAACACTCAGATGAAAAAATACTTCAGTGTACTATAGTATTTGCTAAAGGAAATTGTAGAACCCTTGTAGTAAATTTATAAACCATAGTAAACACTGTAGTATACTATAGTAAGGTAAAAAAAAGTTTATTATAGTAAATAACACACAGTATACTACAGTAATTTATGTGGACAAATATACCTCTGATGTATAGTAAAAAAAAACAAATACACACAACTTAGAAAAATGTGGGTCATTCTGTTCTCTTTTTAAAAATCGTGTGCCCTCAATTTTCAGTTAAAATCTGAAAATGCACTTCCGTCCTGTAATGACTATCCATCGTAGATGACGTATGTTAGGCGGCTTGGGCGTTAACTCCTCCCCTTCAACTGTCAGTCTGCTGCCAGTTCCATTTCAAAATGCAACGGCTGTTTTTATACATCAAATCACAGAGAAAGACGAAAGCCACGGCCACTATTTTTCTGATTCAAAGGTTTATTTCACTCGGAAATTAGTCAAAATACAGAAGTAAAAACGATCGCAACTTCCAGTTCACGGGGACTTTAAATATGGTCTATGCTCCAAGAGTAATTCTTCTAAACGTGCAATCATTTCACAGTGCGATGCCAGCAACTCTCTCGATATTCTTTCTAAACTGCATTCAACAGATGGATCAAATTTTGTGCAGAAGGCAGACTAGAAAATGTGTGGCAAGTAATCTTGATTCAGATCTAAGTGAATGGGCACCGTTTCAGAATGGTCCATCCAAATGTCTATTGTTTTTAGGGAACTGAAGCAGCGCGGAAATACTCAGCGTTGTTTAGTGCATGAGACGCACTTAATAAAACAGTAGATCGCTTAAATTCTTAGCAGTTGTGTGTTGTTGATTTGCTTTTGACCTAAAAATTTGGGGTTTTCTGAAACATTATTTTCTCTGTATTAAATTGATAAATCATTAACATCGACTTTTGCCTCATTAAACTCCTAATTTGTTGCTTATTAATAGTTAGTAAGGTAGTTCAGGCTTAGGTATTGGGTAGGATTAGGGAAGTTGTGTATGGTCATGTAGAATATGTGCTTTATAAATTCTAATAAACAGCCCAATATGCTAATAATAGGCATGCTAATAAGCATCTAGTTAGTGGTGAGAATTGTTCCCTGTACTAAAGTGTCACCATTGACTCTATATTTAAATATAAAGACTATTTCAGAAGACATAAATATCGCTGGTCCAGAAGAACTTCCTGTTTCAGAAAAGTTTGAACAAAATACAAACAACAGAATATTTATAACAGAATCAAAATGTAAACCTAATAATATTTAAAGATATTAACAATTTGAGTCATCCATAGTTGAAGTCTGTCTTGAGTATTCATACTTATTTTTGAGTGAAACGGAATATCCAATGAGATATATAGTGGGCGTGGCTTCTGTTCTCCTCTCTCCTCTCTGAATTGGTGTATAAAAATGTATTAAAACAGGCCTTTTTTATTGGAACTCACGATTTTATGTGGACTTTAATTTGTGGTTTTAATGAATTGTTTCTGTGGTCATATTCAATCAAAAGTATTGCTTAAGGACAATACAGTGTAGCCAGATTTAGTTTGTTTGTTTGTTTGAAATGAATCCCCCTGTTGGCTGTAACTTTTGTTGAGATGAGCTATTCAGAGTGGTAGTTTGTCATCTTGTCTCGGATGTGATGTTCATGCCATTCACAGGATGAAAGACAGGAGGAAGAAAATAACTGTGGAGAGACCCACCCAGCCAGCCTTTGTCCCTGGTGGTGAAGGAAGTAGAATTTCACACTTCCCCCCCAATGTCGGACACACAATTATAGCTGTGTGTGTTTGAAATCGGCTGCCTTGAGTTTTTAATGTATTTGTACCCATGTTTGTTTTATTGTCTCTGTCTGCATTTTGGGAGTTGTGTGCTCAGCCATACTTGCAGGTGATTAATAATGTATTTCTCTTCATGCTGTTGTGAATTAAAGGTAAACGGATACGTTACGGAAGGGGGTGCTTTTTCATTGATGAATTTTTAAAGAGCTCGGCCACTAGAGGACACTGACCCGTTTATTATATCTTGCTTTAAAAAGGTGCATCAAGCTGAGAGGGCGAAAATGAGAGAGAAAGCGTAAGAGAAATGGCGAGGCAGAACGAGGCTGACAGTCCTAATATGAATTTTTTTATCAGTGATGAATAATGCATAAGCTGTGGATGCTGCACAATATGGTTTGGATAAGATTTTTTTGTTTAATCTGAATGCAGGCCGCCGCATTCGGCCTGCCAGAGCTTCCTACAGCCCCTTGAGTCTTTAAGCTTATCCTTACAACTGGCACGCGGATCTCTTGGCACATTTTGTGTTTGCTTGTGTGTTTTCATGTTATACTGTAGTTAATTTAGAAGTTGTGTATGTTGCTATCAACAGTTAAAGGGATGTTTCTTCCTTCCGCAGAACACAGTTCACCCAAAAATTTAAATTCTGTTATCATTTACTCACATTGTTGTCATTTCAAACCTTCATTACCTTTTCTTCCGCAGAACACAAAAAATATATTTTAAAGAAAGTTGGTAATTGAACAGCACTGCCCCTCCCCCATTCACTTCTACTGTATAGACACAAATCCAAAGTGAATGGAGGCCAGTTAACAACATTCTTCAAAATATCTTCTTTTGTGTTCTGCGGAAGGAAGAAAGTCGTACTGGTTTGAAATGACAAGAGGATGAGTAAGTGATGGCAGAATGTTTAGTAGAATAGATATCAAGTCCTTCAATAGTGTTAAAAAAAGCATCTCAGGGTGAGACTTCAATAAGCATGTTAAAACATTGACAAGAGCAAATTTCAGCTAAATTCATAAAAATGGTGGCTACTTTGAAGATATTTTAAAATATATAAATACTTACCAAAAAATATATTTATGTATTGTGAGTTATGTACTTAAGTCATAATTGACCATTCTCGTGGAGTTTGATAGACAGGCGACCGGATCAATCATAACGCCAATAAGATGCAACCCCCCCCTATCCCCCCCCGTTGCTATTCTCCATTTTGGCCGATGATCAAACCGTAGAGTTTAATCGGCTGCACATTATGCGTGCGGTTTTAAAAAGTCCTTCGCAATTGTTGCTGGGGCGTCACACTGTACAGACACGATCCCAGCTAAAAGTCATGTCACTGTGGAATCTTATTTGTAATAATGTACAACAATAAAGACTTCTTAAAACAGACTTATACAAGAAGATTTGTCCTGAGTTTTACCCCATAGACTGACTGTCATATGACATGTCATATGCTAATGAAGGACTGCATCTCATCCACAATTTTATCTGAAGTCAAATTTGATCTTTATGGTCATAATCACAGTTTCACCCATTGCCTAAACGTGTCAGAAACCAATGGCGCTATCCAGACGTTATGTCATTACAGCAAGCACAGTACTTTAGGCAAGAGCGTCGATCTTTATTTTGTTTACTTTATTTCGAGTCACATCCTGAATATGTACTTCAAATGCATATTGCAGACTTTGTTATTGCTTTTGGCTGAAAGTACACATCTTTTTCTCCAGAAATTATTATTTCGCTTTGGCTGATGTCGTAGATGGCAAAAGTGGGCGGGTTTTGCAAAGTGTCAATTAACAAAGTTACATTTGAGTTATTTCAAGTTTACTGTCATTCTAAATGTGGAAAACTTTGTGACTCTAATACAGTAGTGTATTCATATATACATGGGTGATGTGTGTTATGGCTTTAGATTAATTCTATTTTTATGTGCGTTTTGCGGTCAAATTTGATCAAGATCTTGTAGAGGCTGGAGATTTTAATAAGATTCTTGTAAATACAATGCACAACTCTTTACGGTAACCTTGACCGTCCAACACTAAACCTCCTTCCTCAGTGTTTCTCTTTCATTCTCTATTCTGTTCATTCTTTAATAATTCAGGCTTTCTCTGTGTGGTTCATTGGAGAGGCTGCGACTGCAGCTATTTAGTCTGCATGACTCGAGTGGCGTAATCCAACTGTCCATTTATTTACCCTTCTGTTGAAACACAAGTTGGATAACGCTCATCTCTTCGCCAACATTTAGATGACTGCAGTTATAGGCCTATTCTAAGGGACCAAGCCAAGAGAAAGGAAAAACCTGGATAAGAAAACTTACAGTTAGTACAACAATAGCCTTTGTGTAGTTGTTACTTTGAGGCGAGTATTATGCAAGTTTCATACAAAGTTATTTTTTGTATTCTTAATACAGGGGCTTCTTTCTGCTGGAGTAACTTGAAGTGTTTTAAGTGTTTAACAGGAGAGCAGTTGTCTGCTGTCTACCTGATGTACTTCAGTGCACCATAAGGTATTCTGAGGACATACAAACAAGCTCAGAAATGATGGCTGGTTCAGTAGGTTCTGAGGCAAGTTCTTTTCCTCTCTAGTCCATTGAAAAAATGCCCAGTCTTACCCCGGTCGGTATTCTCATTCATGTTTCGGAAATACTGTTTAAAAACAGGAAATACATTCAGCAAACAGCAGTTAGCCTACCCTGCCCTTCTGTTGTGGGGGCAGGAAGCGAATTTCACTCACTGTTGCTGTGGTTACTCAGTGTTTGGTCCAGAGCACCACCAGAGGGCAGTATATGCAGCTGCATGTCTCTGTCTTCAAAGAGCTCAGTCCCATGCGTATTTAGATTGCTTTTACTGTTCAAATAGTCTAGTACTTTAATACTTTATAAACTGTTCTACAGTGTTTTCTTGTCTGCATAGCATAAACCTTCTGTGTGAACATTGTTTATAATTTCTGAATAACTCTTGGTTTTTATGAACTTGGAGATTTTGTTTCCATCTATATATCAAGATGCAAAATAAAAAAAATAGTTTAATTTTTTTTTTAATTATAATTTGTAATATTTACTTTCAGTTTGTATACTTTCATTAGGTTATGCGCTTTGAGCAATGCTTCATATAAAACAAAATATGCATACATTACAGAGCCTTGAGTCAGCAGAAAGTGAGATATAATGATAATAAGTAGCAATGTAGTATGTGAGTTCTGTTTAACTGTAGGTTGTGAGTTGTAAAGTGAGGGATTGCTGTGGTGACTTTGTTATTGGTTTAGTAAACTGACTAATTGTCTAAAGACAGGATAAAGATTTAACAAAGCCGGCAGATGCTGGACCTGATGCTGCGGTACCTCTTGCCTGATGGCAGCAGTGACAGCCGTTCATAGTCTAGGTCACTGGAGTCTTTTGCAGGCTGCTTACCTTTGCTTACACTCCACCTGGTATATCTTGTCGGAAGAAAAGCTCACCTACAACATTCATCTTTATTCTTAAAGGGATAGTTCACCCAAAAATGAAAATTCTGTCATCATTTACTCACCCACTCCTGTATACATTTCTGTGTTCTGCTAAACATAAAGGAAAATATTTGGAAGAATGTCAGTAACCAAACAGATCTCATCCCCCATTGGCTCCCATAGTATTTGTTCCCTACTATGGCAGTAAATGGGGGATGAGATTTTTTTGGTAGCTGACATTCTTCCAAATATCTTCATTTGTGTTCAGCAGAACAAAGAAATGATGGCAGATTTTTCATTATTATGCTTTAAAATGTTTTGAAGAAATGCGATACCAACAAAAAGTGGAGATAATCATAATTGAATTGCCCTTGAGCGTTTCATTTAGTCAAGTAAAGCAATATAATGTATTGTCTGATTTAAGAAACACACATTTTCTTGTTTACCTGCTACCTAATAACTAGAAGCAAAGTTGCTCTCTGTGACGGTCTGAAACAGATCGAGAAGCTAATGAATAATCCTGTTTAATTTTTATTCTTGTTCATTGGCTGCCATAGACGAGAGGTCCGGACACCGTAATGAAATGCCCACCTGTTACAATCTAAATGAGGAGATATTGAACGTTGTGCTCAGTCGTACTGCTGCTTATTAATTGAGTCAGAGCAATTAGTATTGTAATCAATGTTATTCCCCAAGCCTGAACAAGGACTGGAAAAAGTGGCACAACTTTGAAAGAACCTTTAAACTTCATAAGAGTAACTGAAGTTTAGTTTATCATAAACTAAGGGGGCTGGCCTTTTCGATGGGCTGAGAACTGTTGTGCCATGAATTTTGACGTGGATTGTAAACACTCCAAACAAGCTTTTTTTAAAAGTAACCTGAACATTATTAAAGTGACCAAAATCCAGAGTTTCTTTTATCCATTATTTACTGTATATAACATTATTAAAGTGTGCTGGGTTTGACATAAGAGAACTTCACCCACTATAAAAACTAAAGACATTGTGTAAATAAAGAGAACCTGGTTTCTTTCAAAGCTTTCTCCACTTACACTGGTCTTTGTTTACTTCTTTCAAATAGGAAGAAGAAAAAACAGCCTAGTCCTTCATGTGATATTTTACGTAGAAGTTTGTTAGTAGCAATGATTTTTCTTCTGTAAGAGCACACGCGTGTGGCGCTCAGTCAGGAGCGGCAGGTCATGAATCTTCATACAAGCGTGTACTTGTGTCCTTGTGTGCAGGTGTTCAGATGACTCAGATTCACCATGGCATATTGGCACAGTCATTCTAATAAACGGCAGGTAATGGTCCCCTCCTGCTCTTGGCGCGCTCGTGCTGTTGAGATGCCGCAAACCACCCTTTTTGATGTTGGCACCAGCAGGTGTCCTTTCGTGCCAGCCAGATTACCAGCTGACCGTTAGACTGAAGCCACCCATTCATGGGAGTCAGGCACAGGCAATTAATCATGAGAAGCCATATCATATAGAGGGTTATAGGTTTGTTTTGTTGGTATAAGAATGTATCTGTGGCTTTATTTGTGAGGAATGACGGTCTATCTATTGCAATCGTTTCACGTCGTAATGTTGTTTGAAAGGCAAGGTGCATCTTACGTTGACCTTACGTGTCTGTTTTATTCAAGACCATTTCCAACAGATGTCTAAAGGTCATGTCTGTGACATTTGAAAACGCAATACAGAATAATTATATTATATACAGAAAACTTAGCCCATCTTGGGTGAAACACTGCCAGTTAAGAATTTAGTGTATCGTGTTATATAATATATGTATATCTTCTTAATTAGCCTAATTTTTAAATTTTACTGGTTTATGATTGCTGTTTTCTAAATCAGTGTGCTAATATTTTCACAAAAACGAGCACCATTCTCTTCAGGAAATGTAGAAACCAGGCATAATTTACTTTGCCGCTTGTCTGTTTCCCTTCCATCCTTTCTCTATTTGTTCCATTTACCTTTAACTACCCTCCATGATTCTGTCACATTCCTTCCTGTCATCCATCCTCTCTCACGCTTCCTCTCACTTGTTTGTGGAGTAATCTTGAGCTCTCTCTCAGTGAAATCCACACTCTGAGATCACACTGGATCGATGTGAAAGCAGGGAGCTGACACAGTGAAAAGCAATATTCATAAATAATGTACAACGTGGAAGACAGCACATTCTTTAACCTCTTCTGCCCTTCCTTCGCTAGAAAGACAATAGGCCATCTACACCTTTAATCTGGAACTCAAAGGGGCGGTTTCCCGGACAGGGTTTAAAACTAGTCCAAGACTAACTTAATTGTTAAAGGTCTCTTGATAGAAAACAACTTACACTGACATATCTTTAAAAAGATTATTGCCATTGTTTTGTCTCGAGATGCACACCTGTTTCATCTGACGCACGCGCCTGGACTGCCGTTAACTTCGGTCTGTGGTTGTTTATCGGTCTGGCTAGTGTCTAATAATATAACAATTTATATTTTATGTAATTTATGGTAATAATCATTCATATTATTATTTTATTGTACAGTAATTGTATTAAATAAACAATTTGTTGAATTTTGTTGTATGATAATTTTATTAAATAAACAATTTGTTGAATAGGTCCTGTTGTCGCAATTAAAGAAACCATATGGGACATCAGGGCTGGAGTAGGACTAAAAAACGGCTTGTTATAAGAACTAATCTACAGGCACTCTATTATTTGCGAATGTGTACCGGAAATTAAGGGCAGTCCACGCTCATAAACATAAACGTTTGTTTATGTTGTTGCATTGAAACCATCTATATACACTCACCTAAAGGATTATTAGGAACACCATACTAATACGGTGTTTGACCCCCTTTCGCCTTCAGAACTGCCTTAATTCTACGTGGCATTGATTCAACAAGGTGCTGAAAGCATTCTTTAGAAATGTTGGCCCATATTGATAGGATAGCATCTTGCAGTTGATGGAGATTTGTGGGATGCACATCCAGGGCACGAAGCTCCCGTTCCACCACATCCCAAAGATGTTCTATCGGGTTGAGATCTGGTGACTGTGGGGGCCATTCTAGTACAGTGAACTCATTGTCATGTTCAAGAAACCAATTTGAAATGATTCGAGCTTTGTGACATGGTGCATTATCCTGCTGGAAGTAGCCATTAGAGGATGGGTACATGGTGGTCATAAAGGGATGGACATGGTCAGAAACAATGCTCAGGTAGGCCGTGGCATTTAAACGATGCCCAATTGGCACTAAGGGGCCTAAAGTGTGCCAAGAAAACATCCCCCACACCATTACACCACCACCACCAGCCTGCACAGTGGTAACAAGGCATGATGGATCCATGTTCTCATTCTGTTTACGCCAAATTCTGACTCTACCATTTGAATGTCTCAACAGAAATCGAGACTCATCAGACCAGGCAACATTTTTCCAGTCTTCAACTGTCCAATTTTGGTGAGCTCGTGCAAATTGTAGCCTCTTTTTCCTATTTGTAGTGGAGATGAGTGGTACCCGGTGGGGTCTTCTGCTGTTGTAGCCCATCTGCCTCAAGGTTGTGCGTGTTGTGGCTTCACAAATGCTTTGCTGCATACCTCGGTTGTAACGAGTGGTTATTTCAGTCAAAGTTGCTCTTCTATCAGCTTGAATCAGTCGGCCCATTCTCCTCTGACCTCTAGCATCAACAAGGCATTTTCGCCCACAGGACTGCCGCATACTGGATGTTTTTCCCTTTTCACACCATTCTTTGTAAACCCTAGAAATGGTTGTGCGTGAAAATCCCAGTAACTGAGCAGATTGTGAAATACTCAGACCGGCCCGTCTGGCACCAACAACCATGCCACGCTCAAAATTGCTTAAATCACCTTTCTTTCCCATTCTGACATTCAGTTTGGAGTTCAGGAGATTGTCTTGACCAGGACCACACCCCTAAATGCATTGAAGCAACTGCCATGTGATTGGTTGATTAGATAATTGCATTAATGAGAAATTGAACAGGTGTTCCTAATAATCCTTTAGGTGAGTGTATAGATGAACAAGCTGTTTTATTATTTTGGTGGCTGGTACACCAGCAAAGGAACAGTTGAAAGTACCATGTAAAGTACCAAGAGCATTTGCCAGCTAAAGCTGTACTTACAAGTATCTGAACAAATGTTAAATGGCAACAACACAAAACGTTAAATGTGTTATAAATGGACCAAATCAAACAAAGCCCAGCAACACAGACAGAAAAGCCCTTTTCACACAGAGATCCTGGAAAATACACGGAAAATGTGTCCAGGAATTTGTCCCGGGATCCTTAGATTTTGTTCATTCACACTGGCATTGATTTTCTGGAATCTGTGTGTGCGTTCACACATCCCGTGAAGATGTCGTAAAGACAAGAGATGTAATATACTGCAATGTAATGTTATGTGCATTTTTTTCAAACTGTGACCAGTTTGAAAATCGTATTTAATACACAATTAGGTACAAGATTTCAGTTCCTGCTCTTAAATCCTTTTAAATGCCTCCACAGACATTCATTGTAAATGTAAATATAAATAATTATTTTATATGAGTTGTTCCTTTTGACCTTTCTAGAAGCTGGAACATTTTTAAATGTTACTTGAATATTTTATTCTATTTCTCTTAACTTTTTTGTGTGGTAGTTTAATCTCTTGAGACGCACCCTTTGTGGGCGGTATTTACGTCACATTTTTTAGTCTGCTTACAATGTCTATATAGGTTGCTATCTAATAACGTTAATAAGATTAACAAACAATACATCGTTTGAAAGGTCTAAGGGTCTAGTACCAGTATATGGTCTGTTTTGCTATAAATATGATCCAGCAATTGTAATATACGGAAGTGCAAATAACAAGCAGAATAAAATAGGGACTTCATACCTTTGTTTTGATATAACGATCACGAGTCGAATCCAGTCTTGTCGCAGCTGTGTAAAAAATCCATGAAAACCCTCTCGTAAAATACATCTAATGGCAATTTTTGTCCTCAGAAGCATATAATCTCATTTTTTTATTTTAATCTCGTTGGGCCATAGCCTACCTTGCGTTCTTGTGCCTCTTTCCTCTTCGTTGTTCTGCATTGACCAATAGAAAATATAAATAAAAAAGTTTGTTTTAAAATTGATGTCTTTGTCATTTGCAAAAGGCAACAATATATGCTACAGAATAATAACAGAAAAAAGAGATTATTTAGGCCTATTTGGCACTAGAGGTCTGCACGGGCTTTAAATGAAAGCCTGAACCCGGCCCATACCCGAGATTGTTTAACCCAACCCGGCCCGACCATTAGTTACATTTTAAGCCTGAACTTGAAATATGCTGCATTTTATGATTGCTTGCGATGATAATTAAACAAATAGCTACATGTAGGCAAACACAGTTTAATCAAGGCACGGCGGCCCCCTCAGCAGTGAACGCACAAGAAAAAATAAGAAATAGGACAGACTTACAAATAACGAAACTTTGCTGTGGGTGAACAGGTGTAAAAGTCAAAAGTCCTTTTTGAACCCCCTGGAACGCAAACTTCAAAAACTACTGTTGATGGTTTGAGCGCCGTCCTCCTCTGATTAAAAGTTACATGTTAGCCCAGCTACACTGAAGTTCCTCTTGCTGCTGCTCCTACTTGCAGGGATGCTGGGTGAGGATACTACGGGCCAGTCTTGACAGTAATGACAAGATCATAATTCTTCCAGAGTGCAGGTTTCCCTGCATCATTTGGAACTGTAATAACTTTTCCCTCGCTAATATTTTGCTTTATCGCACTCATCGTACCATCACCTGCTGTGTTGTGACAACGAGGACAAGAGCGGGAGGCGGGTGCACATGCGAAGAACAGTTTATGAAAAAAAAAACGTTCTGTGTGTGTTTTCTCTCGTGTTTTTTGTGGTCACAACGCAGCAAACACGCAAGCACATGCCATGGCAAGCAAAACTTTGTATATAACCTATATATTTTTTTAGTTACAAACCCCACCCGAACCCAAGGCTATTTATTAAACATTAACCTTAACCCGACCCGAAACATGCAAGTTAGGGTTGCAGACCTCTATTTGGCACTAAATAAAGGAAGGCATTAATAATAACAAATTGCGGTATTAAGCCACCTAAAAACACCGCAAGGAAATATCTTTCACCGTGATCAACCATGAAGGAAATATCTTTCACTGTGATCAACCATATTTTCACGACAAAAAAAAAGCACATAACCTTACATTGCCGTATATTACATCACTTGTCTTTACGACATCTTCACGGGATGTGTGAACGCACGCACAGATTCCAGAAAATCAATGCCAGTGTGAATGAACAAAATCTAAGGATCCCGGGACAAATTCCTGGACACATTTTCCGTGTATTTTCCAGGATCTCTGTGTGAAAAGGGCTTTTCTGTCTGTGTTGCTGGGCTTTGTTTGATTTGGTCTATTTACTCTGCCAGCAGAGCTAAAGATTCCGTAGAGAATGGCCTGAGTGTAATGATTCAACAATGTCAAGACTTCTTAAAGCGAAGACATGGGTTTTGTTTTTGAGGATTGTTTTGGTAACAGTTGTTTAAATGTTAGGAAGCAGTTGAGAGAAAAGTCTTAAGGCCTGGTCACACCAAGAGCGACACAATGGGGAAAATTCACCCGAGAGATTGTGAAAGTGCCTGGCATTTACTAGCATATACAGTATAATATAGGTATACATGCAATATATACTAATTAGAAGGTACTAGTACTAATGCAAGCACATTCTCTCTCTCATGCCCTCCCTCAAAATTTTCTGATCAAGTCGTATATGAGGAAGTAGTTGTTCTGCCCCACCCTCTGAATTTGCACCCTGTGATGATAACTGCTTTTCATTTTCAGCCTGTTGGAGCTTTGGACCCCAATGTCCATCGCACGCTCGACTGCTCGCACCTGTCTTCCTGAATACTGAGCAGGAAAATGCTCTTGTGCAGCGACTGTGTTTCGTCACTGAAACTGTGGTTTGAAACATTTAATCAAGCATGTTTTTCCAGACAGAACCAGTCCAGACTTGTCTATAAGGTGGAAGTCAGTGTTCATGACGATTGACTCTTGGGTCAGATTTCTGAAAGCTGCTGGTTCTGTGTGAGTATAGGGTCTGAAGCATTAAACCAAATAATTTGCTACTCAAATGTGCTGTAAGTCGTTTGGACAAAAGCATCTGCCAAATGCATGAATGTACAGTGATACAGTAATTGTACATATGATGACTAGTGGTTGCTTTCCACCACCTTTACCTGAAATGCTCAGGTCCTCTGCTTATGGTAAAAGATGATCTCAATTATTATTATTATGCTTGTGTATTTTGTGTATTTAAAGTTCTCTCACCGGTTGTCTGGAACTCCATGTTTTATTCACCACCCTCGATCCTTCAGCAAGTGGTGTGATCCCTACAGTGGAGTATCTTTACTGTCATATTATCCGCTGATGAGTCGGGTGATTTGCATATCTCCCACAGTGCCCCAGGGAGCTCCGTCTCTTTGATAATTGGATGCGTGAGATTAGGTGAGGGAGTGAGAAGGTTGGGAAGGAGATGGAGGGTTGAGAGGACCTGATGCGGTCGCGCTGATTCTCAGGCAGAACTGATCTTTAATTGCCTACATTTAGCTTCGCCCTCGACTTGTCACCACCTTTATCTGTGTTATCTCTTCCACAGTCAATGAAATCACCTGAGAACTCTTGCCTCTAGCCAAATTGATGTTGAGCTCACTTTGTGACCTTTCGCTTCAAAATAATTTGCAATTTAAAGACTCTCGTACTGTTTTTGATGTATTGTGTGTACACTGTAGAAGATCTGCCCTCTCATATCCACAGCTGCGATGGGTGACTGAGGAAAATTATGAACTGACTGAGCATAGCATCACAGTTTACACAAGATTGCAGTTTCAATCCCTTCAATCCCAAGATCCCTTTCAATCAATCGTTCTCAGAAAGGGAAGAGTGACGGATATACTGATTGTAACAGAGAATTGTGGCCGTGCTTGGATTGGAAAAGGGACATACTGCATAGTATGTACTGTAACACTCTCTTCTGTTTTTGGAAATAGTATTTGAAACTGTGTACAGTGGTATACAATAAAGAATGTACTATATTGTTGTTATTCAGCAAGTGTCTTGAACAGTTCATTTTTTAACTAGTTTTTATCTAGTTTTGTGCGTTTTTTAAATTGCTAAGATATTTGACTACAAATGGCAGTCAAATAATTCAGATTAGGGCTGCACGATAATTTGCCGTCATACCACTAAATCCTATTGTAATCGAGCTGGCTGCGATATGCAATGTGTCGATATTTTTTTAATGCGTAGCTTGTCCGTGAAGCACATCTCTGGGATCAGTAGGAAATGCTGCTCGATCTAAAAGCAGTGCGAGTTTGACTCGCTTATAATGTGCATTTGAAAAAGCAACACCTGTCAAACATGATCATTATAAATATACTTTATTATCATAAAAATACCTGATGAGGCTTGAGTAACAGTGATAAAAAGATGTCCATAGACATTTCCTAGATTCTAGAACGTTATGATCTTCTTCTGCAGTGCGTATTTGGAGTTTCCGCACGAGAGCGCCCTCTGGCTTTCGGATGCAGCAGCATTTTCCCGTACCTCACTCAAAAGCTGTGCATAAATCACGTGACATTTATCGTCGGTTTATCGTGACAGCCCTAATTCAGATGTTAAATTATATCACTTCGTGTTTGTTTGTCACACTGAAAAAAATCAGTTTGAGGAGATTATTATGGGAGTGAGTAGATAGCACCAGGCTTTGGACATTTTTGCAAATGTAGTTGGTCATCCAGGTATTCCATGCCAACAAAAAATTCACTTGACAAAAGATAGGATATACCAGATAATTTCATGAACTAAGTTCTGGATCCAGTAAACAGGGCTTTTGTTAGCAAACTACGTTTTTCTATGGATCATTTACCAGGATGCATTCACGGCGGCTTTGGGACCTCTGAAGTGGCGTCACCCGGCCGACAACACAACATTTAAAAACAAAAAACTAAACAACTGCATGATCTCAGATGTATTTTTGTTGTCTTTGGAGGGTTTCGTGATAACTGAGATGTAATGTAGACATGTAAATTAAGATTGAAAGAGCAAAAATGAGGACTAAGAGACAAAAGTATCCTATGACAATTTAAAGTGCTACATAGCACAGAGACAACTGATAGACAATCGTTAAATGCCGTTAACATTAGCTTTCTGTACGTTTAGCCAGCCAATACGCTTGCATGTGCGATTTTGCTGGAATTGTCAGTTTGATGTCATTTGACTTCAACCCACGTACAGAAATGTAAAATAACCTACAAATTATGTTTTTGATGGCAAATCAGTGGCAAAGGTTACAGACTGCAGCTTTAATGTATATCAAAATCTATACCAAAAGGCTTTATCAATGGGTATTACAAAGTTTTTCAATTGTTTATAGTAATTTAAGTAAATATTGACAATTTTATTTTCACTTTAAAGTGTTATTAGCTTTTAATTGTTAGCTTATGTATTTGCATATTGTGGCGTGTGGTCTCTTACCTATATTTATAGGTGTGATCATTGCATTGAATGTTAATGGTTACATTTATTTTCATAGTACGCGAATGGCCCCGGTAGGCGATTGTGTTTCCGGGGGTCATCCTCGGTCGTGTTTGGGGCTGTTCGCGGCAGCACCACTGGCTGAGGTGTGCCTGTTCGGGACCGGACTACAATTTAGACAGGTCGCCTAGAATAGATACCAGTGCCCATGGCCACTAGTGCTGCTAAAACAACTTTCCTCTTCTCAGGATGTCGGTTTTTTCCCGTTTAATCACAGACGTTGTGCTTGTATGTATTGGATAAGAAAGCAAGGCATCTTGAATTTGACATTTCACAGCCGACCACCCACTTTATCAAACCGCTGTTCCCTCACTCTGTGCCGAGGTGTTCTATTTATTTCCATTTTTATTTACAATAAACACATCAATGAAGCATGACATGACACCTATGTCTCGGTTTCTGATCATTTTTCTGCATATTTTATTATAGATATGTGTTTTCTTATTTAAAGTTCCTCAGTAGTAATCTTAAAGTTAATCCCTAACTGAGAGATAAATCAGAGTTTAAAATAATGGAGAAACAGAATTAAAGTTAATCTAGATTTACTGTGAAGTTAAAACCTGGATCAAATGATTATTTTTAAACAAGGTTTACAGTTTGGTGCAACAGAATTATTAAATAAACCCTGATTTAATGTAGATTTAAGAATAATACTTGTTGGTGCAACCCACCCTTAGTGTTTGAGGCTTTAAATCCAAATGCATGGTTTGTGAGTAACTGGAGGCAGTCCTGCTGCCGAGGGGAGGAGGGGCTTCCAGAGCCTGTGTTCATTGCCATGCTCGGAAGAGCGGAGCGTGTCAGAGCGAGGGAGGGGGTGGGAGAGAGACACGGAAGAGATGCGGCTTCATCACAAGCAGCTGAGGGAAGGAGAAGGAGGAGTGTGGCCTGTTTGAGAGGGACAGACTGCCTATGCTGAAGCCATCTGAGGACCATCACCCACCTGCAGGAGCAACTGCATCATCATACTCTGCCTTTTCATAGACATGCCGCACCTTCGGATGTTTGCAGGAGCCGTGCAGGTGTTCTCACTCTCTTCACCATGAAAGACTGATAGGAAATAGACTTGTGTCCTTGGGTGAACTCTTGAAGGTTTGTCGTCTCAGCTGGTCAGATGTTACAGGAACTCTCCTGGGACCTTACAGTTTGTAAACTTTAAATGCAGACTTTCTTTGGACTTGGCAAAACTTTCGCTCCGGTGCAGCTAGTGTGTGCTCTATGTTCATCGCATGCACCTGTGACTCAAGCTCTCTTCGCAGTCTGTCACTTAGCTGACAGCATGTTTCATTGAGAACTTCTGTGTCCCTGCATTCCTTGGTCTTCTGGTTCAACTTGTTTTTGTTTTCTTATGAGCAAGTCAATGTGCGGCTGTGGCTGCAGCATAATCTCGTCGCTGATGAAGAGGCTGGGCCGCTCTGCTTGCTGCTCAGACCTGCTATCCTGCAGCCACACCTCTGAGCACCTGCAGCGCATGGCCACTGGCTGCCCACCTCATCACAAGGTAACCAGCTGCTGGAACAAGAAAGTCAGCCATAGTCCTGTAAAGGAAATGTCAGCTTCTACAACATATGTTTTCATTATGCTGTGCTTTCTCTCATGGTTCAGAAGTTATGGACCTTGCATCACAAACAGTCATATGTTTGAATTGCGTGCATTTGCTCCACGTTTAGAATTATGTGCGTTTTATGGTAAAAGCATTCTGAGGAAAGGCTGTTACTACTCTTATGAAGAGTTCAGTCTGTGTCTGCATCTGCACCGCAGGATTGACCTTGCAGTAGTGTCTCCATTGTTATTTGTCCATTAGATTGACCGGCGAGACCATGCAAGCGTACTGCGGTAATTGATTTTGTAATGGAACCAGGTGATTTAATGGCTTTCTTGCTACCTTGACAACCGTAGACAGTCTTTGAAGCGGCATGCATTCTTAATGGACATCTGTTAAAGGCTGTCTGCCACAGATTTTTTGTTCTCTGCTCTATAGTTTTATTAAAGAGAACATTTTGCCCGCAATAGAAGAGAGCAGGATATGAGGTCACTGAGCCTCATATGCGGCCTATAGTCTGCTGACAGTCTGTTTTAGACGCTTTTGCTCGTTGCTGCTGTTACTTTGCACAAGATTGATCTGGCGCATCTTGGGAAAATATTTATTCCTGAGCAAATGTGATAAAATGGGGTAGAGAAGCTTCTCTACTCTTTAATATAAGACGCTGCATTTCGAGAATGGAAACGGGAGGCGTATATTGGGAGATTAATTTATTTTGACAGCAGAGAGTTATTTGGCCTCTGCATTAGGCATGAAGATTTTTCTTCTGGGGAAAAGTGCGTTATTCCAGCCTTTAGAGTGCAGTAACCATATTGATCTTGGACTTAGTGGGGGTTTGTGAACTAAAAACTGTTAAGATTGTAAGGTTTGTGCCAGATAGCAAGTCAAGTGCACCCTGATTTTTGTTCTCAGCTGTACTGACTGGAAAGACAGAAATTACGTGCTTTTTTTAACTTTTTGTTTTTCTTTTCGTGGCTTTCCGATTGCTATATAGGCAGGTAGTGATCTTTTCCATCCGAGTAAGCCCATTCTCTCTCATCCTGGATCGGGTTCATCTTTAAAGGGTTGGGTTACAACTCCTCAAACTGGGTTGAATCCTTTCATAGCTTTGATATCGATTAAAACCTTCCTCGTTGAAACATATACTCAAGGGCACAGAGACATTAGCATCGTATTTATAGCAATAACAGGCTAACTGTGGGCTTGACTCTACTAGTGCTCCCCGAGACAAAAATATAATTACATAGATTAGCATCATATTTAGGATTGTCATGATAAATCTAATTACTCAGCTGACAGGCAGTTTTATTTAGACTGAGCCCTGTGAGTTGTCACTGTGACACAAGGTTAATTTGATAGCCAGGTTTCTCTTTTATTGTCATCTCTGCCTTTGAAAGGTGTTGCTAAAGTTAGGACTGGGCCCGTTAAAGAAAAACATGCTTTTCAATTTGAGTTGACAGGGACTAGGTGGCATTTCATGAAAAATGCTTTATGGTCTCTCAAAACAAGAGACTGTACTTCCGTTTTGTTGGGGGATGTTGGTGGATAGTTTCGTATTTGTTCTCTTGGGGAAGGCCATTTGCGGTATAATTGCTACACATTCTATCCATACAGAATTCTTACTTGACTTGACTTATGTCTTGAGGTCTTCAGTTTTAAATAACTGCCAGATGAATTTTATTATTGCATGTTTCATAGTCTTTTTTTACCTAAAATGACATGAATATAAAAGCAAAAGTTGCTGTTCTTAATCACTATTGTAGTGTTTTTTGTCATGTGTTTTAAAATCATTGTATGTATACATTTCCTTGAATTTTTTTTGTAAGATTTTGCTTCATGAATCATCATTTGCAATTTAAAAGAATAGTTCACCCAAAAAAGTGTCCCTGCTATTCCTACTATGGTTGACTTTCCGTAGTAGGAATAAAAATGACTATGATCAATGGGGGATCATTTTTTGTTGAACTATTCCTTTAATGGAGAGATTTTTTGGAATGTCAGTAATACTTCATTTGTTAGAATATGCAATATTACAAAAATACAGAATTGTTACATCGACTTACGATGGTTAGCACATACCTTAACCAGGGTTTCCCAATCAGGGGTTGCAAACCCCCGGTGGTTCACGGGAGAATCGCAGGAGGTTTGTGTTTTGTATACTGTGTATAAAGTTGTTTCCATTACTTAAAAAAAAAGAAAAGTTAAAGATGTGTTACAGGTTTTATAATGACAATAGCTATGTAAAATTCTTCTGGTTGAATCTTAAAAATGGATAAAAAATGTTTTCGTGTTATACATGCAAATGTGCTATTGAATTGTTTATAAATATTTACTTAATGGATAGTTCACCCAAAAATGAAAATTCTGCCATCATTTACTCACCCTCAGATTGTTCCGATCCTGTATAAATTTATTTGTTCTGCTAAACAAAAATAAAAGTAATCTTTGGAAGAATGTCAGTAACCAAACAGATCTCATCTCCCATAGTATTTATTTTCCCTACTATGGCAGTAAATGGGTGATGAGATCTGTTTGGTTACTGACATTCTTCCAAATATCTTTTTGTGTTTAGCAGAACAAAGAACTGTATACAGATTTGGAACAATCTGAGGGTGAGTAAATACAGAATTTTCATTTTTGGGTGGACTATCCCTTTAAAAATCTTGGGGGGTACTTCAAGAAAATAGTTTAGGTCAAAGGGGTTCAGCTGACAAAAAGTTTGAAAACCCCTGAATAACAGTAAACAGTAAAGGACTAAACGGTAAAACAGTAGGACTGCAAGATATATTGAAAATATAAAAATATCACTGTTATTCATATCAAAATGGTTTATAATAAATTAATACTTCATAAACATATGTATACCCTACTCAAATTTTAGGTTAGATGTAGAAAGCAAAGAACAACTCTGATAAACGGATAAGTCAAATTATGCAAAAGACATGTTGGTTTTACAATTTCGGTACAATCAAAGTGATGATTTTACAAACTGCAAGCTATATCTTATCACACATCGCATTATTTAGCAAGTTATGACATATTGCAATTTCCAATATCATGCATCCCTACTGAATCGTACATAAACTCATGCTGTTGCCACCACATTCTTCGCACTGATTTAGTGTCCACGCCTTGATTTTTACTCATATCAGTGATCGCAGAACAGCGCAGATCTTCAAAACCCCTTGTATCTGTAGAGAGCTGGTCCGGGGCCAGCGTGTTCAGTGGAACACACACTTCTGTCTGCTTGGCCGTCTGCCTGCCCTGTTCTGTTTGAGAGGTGCTCCCACATTTGGCCTGCATTTCAGTTCTCTTAGAGCCCGAGCACAGAATGGTTCTCCGCCGTGCTTCAACCACACAGCTGTGTCTTTTGTCTGTGTACGTCAGAGCCTCTGCCACAGACTGCCAAAACCATACAGACGCATTCACGACAGCACATGGTGCCGGCTGGAAACGTACTGCCTAAGTGCCTAAATGCAAAGAAAGCCTGGCGCGAGACACAAGTGACTGGTGAAAGCTTTTAGTCAATAGCATTTTTTTTTTGCCTTTGCAGAAATGTTGAAAAGTAATGGTTGAGTCAATCAACGAGCTATATGTAGGCGAGACCAGAAAGTGTGACTGGCCTTCTGTTGCACTCAGAAGAACACGTATTTAAAAACACTTGGATTTTAGCTGTTCCTTTGGAAGGATGGGAAATGTGTCTCTTATATTGTGTGTGATTATATATTCATTATACATTTGTATAAAGATCAGTTTGTAATTTATTAATGTTTTTATGGAAATATGGTTGGTAATAGACTCACTGAGTAGGACTAGATTTAACTGGCCTGGTTTAGAAGAACGCTGTTATTAAAGGTGAGCTGTGCATTGTATTAATGCTGAATTGATATGCCAATAAATCCGACACAGACAGACAGGAGCATGTCAGAGACCTCTTAAAGTGGAAGTTCACACAAAAATGAAAAATCTGTCATCATTTTTTCACCCTCTTGTCATTCCAAACCTGTATGACTTTCTTCTGCACAACACAAAATAGATTTTGAAGAATGTTTGGTAACCATACAATGGTGGTACCCATACATTTCTATTTTATAGACACAAAACCAATGCAAGTCTGTGGATCTTGCTGTTGTTCAGTTACCAACATTCTTCAAAATATCTTTTGTGTTCTGCAGAAGAAAGAAAGTCATACAGGTTTGAAATGACAAGAGAGTTTGTAAATGATGACAGAATTTTCATTTTTGGGGGAACTATCCTGTAAAAACATTCCAAGAATAGGAAGGAAGGAGGCGGGAACCGGCGAACGTTAAATCAATCTTTTAATAAAATAAACCAAAAACAAAACGAAAGTAAAGGGCCGACAGCTACCTCAAGGTCAACTGCCGGCCACACAAATGACAAACATAAATAAAACTTAACACAATGTCCAGGCCTGGTCCTCTCTCGTCCTTCACTCCTGTCGCTCGTCCTTTTATGCTTCCACTCCTCCGTGAGAGATGCGAAACCGGTGCAACGCGCAGCTGACACTCATTATCACTCGCACCGTTCCCTCACGGCTCTCGTCCCGCCTTCCTCGTTACATATCCCTTTAAGTTCACATTTACTATGTTATATTTCTTTTTCCCAGGGGCATTTTGGAGGAGCAAGGAAGATGGTGCCTGCTCAAGAAATATTAGGATGTGAAAATTGGCTTTACTGCAATTAAACTACCTGGAAAAATATCAAGACTGCCTTTACTTTACGGAGTTTAAATGATTGAATTAAAACAAAACCTAGAGAGGCTTGTACTGTTTACTGTGCACAGTGAAGCACAATAAGTAAAAATGCTGACAGAGAAACTGCCTTATTAATTAGTGAAGCAGACGAGTGTTGTGATTGGCTGATTGGACTGTCAGTCAGATAATACCAGCAATCATGTTCGTAACTGGTCCTTAAAACACTTTGTGCTACAAACTCACTTTTCAGCTTCTTGTTCTGGATTTTTACTGCTAAACTGGCTTAGAAATAGAGAAGCTTTCTGCTTATTTTTCCGTATGTGCTAATTAATTTTGCAGAAGCTTCTGTGTGAGCCAGTATTGCAGGTGAACATGATCTGCACACACTGCCTGTTAGACACAACAAACAGTTATTTTTACACTGAGTTATTTTGTGTTTTTATGTTTGAGAGGATTTTTAGTGCCAAATTAAGATGCCTATTATAAATATAATTAAGAAGAAACCTTTTGAAAACCATTTTATTTTGCCATGGTCACTAAATGCTACGGACACCCAGGTCACAGCTGCATTTAGCTGGTTTGTTAGCCAGCAAAACGGCATCCCTATTTACAAATGACATTGTGCTCTTTGCGAATGAGAACGTAGAAGGTTTTGGATTAACTTAACGGAATCAACTTAACTTTCATTAAACACAACAGCCTTGTTCATGCAAGTTTATACTGTTGGTCCGTAAGATAAGTATGAAGACTTGGTTTTTAAGTATGTTGCATATGCAGGGTTTTTCCTGCATAGAGAAATTGGAGGCGGCCGCCTCCGTCAAATGTCGTGCCGTCTCAGGCTCTCGCTAAAATTATGTTGCGAATCTTCACAAGAAATGCTGCGTGCATTTAACAGACTGTCATTTGTAACTGCATTTGCGACATTACGCCACAGTGGAGGCACTGTTTCGTTATCAGCACACTGAGGCGCTAAAAAGAGTTGCAGAACAAGACCCAGCCTGTGTTTCACGGCTGTTTGTTGTGCATGCAAGTATGTTTAATTTCTTAAAATTTATTAAATTAACATGACGCAAATCATTGTAATGTCTTTAGCTGTGCAGTTGGATCGTTGAATCAGCGTATACTGTACACCGCGAGTTCGCCAGTATGAGCGCACATTGCATTCAGAACGACTCGCACACGAATGACTCATTTGAACCGATTCATTTAAACTATTGAACTTTTCAGTCACTAGCGAATATAAGAGATTCTTGAATCATTTAAAGTGAACCACAGAGAATGCAAGATGTGAACGAGCTTTGCTCATTTAGAAAGACTGGTTAATTCAGTTGGCTATTGTGGGCTGAAAAGTTAGTTGAAATGATAAAAAAGCTTTATTTGATTTAAAAAAAACATTTCTGTTTGGTTGAATAAAAGTAATGTTTTATATAATAATTGTCATTTTTATCAAATTTTATTAGAACTTTTAATATGTCAAAATCAAAGTCACTTTGGTTAAGCCACTTAAAGGTACGGTAGGCCTACAAGGTGTGTGTGTACAAGATCAGGATGGCACCACCTCCGCCTCATTTTGAGCCAGGAAAAACCCTGATATATGTAGCCTTTCATAGCCCTGATGTACAGTGCATGATTTAGCGTGAATGAGAAATTTCTGAAATCAGAAGTTATTTTTTTGCTCATAACAAGACAACACGTCCAGGTGGTTTAAGGTTAATAAAATAACCCTGCTCTTTATTCTTTTTACTGTTCATTCATAATGTTTCCTGTAACTGAGGTGTTCAAAAGGAGATGACAGTCTGGCGGCTTTGCAGGAAATGACATCGGAAAACCAATAACACCACCGCTCTCTCCTCCTCATCCTTATGCTAACGTTTTATCGGAGTTGATGTGCCAAAATCCATTTTGGCTTCACCTTCCTCTCAGTGCCGTTAGATGCAGATAAATGACCTGCCGCTGAAGTGTACACAGTGGTAATAACTGAAGAAATGATGCACCTCACTCCCCTATCAGACTGCTCGACTACGCCATCCTGGCCGCAATCCCTGGGAGCCAAGCCAAATGCTTCTATCTTAAAGCCAATGTTTCCTGGGTTCCATATCAAAGCCTATCCCAGCGAAGCTATTATGAAGCATTTTAAGTTTTTAATGTGAGGAATCACTTAAAGCAGTTTTGCATTTAATCACTGGTCATGTTGTTTTGGCTTTACAAGCGTATATCTGTAAATCCTATATTACTTTTAGCGTTGCTTGTGAGTTACCTTTAACACTCAATTCAGATCAGCCATTTTTGGCTGTTTTGTGGTATTTAATAGCCAGCCTGAGTGATCGGACGGTTTTCCCAAGTGATTTGAAATGGGTTTTTGAGAGATTGCTCAGTAGCCGACCAGCCATTTATTGTTCATTTGTATGTTTTTGTTCTGACATTAATACATTTTCTGTATTTTTCAAATCCCTATAATGCCAACAAGTACAATGCTATAATGCTAAGTATAATTATGTGTTACATGGTCCAGTATTAGGTTGTTAGTATTTGCTTTGTTTGAAATGTGTGGTGAAACAAACTTATTTTGCTGTGTTGTAGTGTGGTGCACCCTAGATTTATGTCTTATTGGGTTGCCATTTCAGCCAAATGTTTAAATCTTTTACAAGATCAGTTTTCTGTTATTTAAAGGAATAGTTCACCAAAAGAAAATCCTATAATATAAGTGGTTTCAAAGCAACAACATAAACGTTACTGCTCATGCTCGCTTTGTGGCCCAAACTTAACTTCCGGTACAAATCCTCAAAGAATAGAGTCCCCGCAGATTTTTTATGAAAACAAGCAAAAGAAATAACATTACATTAGCTATCAAGTTAAAAGTAGGACTAGCCAGTATTATTTTGGGTTTCAGTAGAAGAACCGTTGCTTGGCTAAACTCAAATGCGACAAAGTTACAAGACCCATTTAACAAATATTGAATACAATTAATATACAATAAAATTCAACAAATTATTTAATACTATTATAAAATAGTAATATAATGAATATTAATATAAAAAATAAAAAAGTTTTATTAACCACTAGCCAAACCGATCAACAAACACAGACCGAAAGTTAAATTTGAAACCATCTATAGCCTAACACCATTCTAGATGTATATGACTTCAGTTGAACAAGTGATTAATTTTATAATAAAATGCCATCATGTTATCATCTTATGTTACTCAAACTGGCGAAAAAACAAAGGTTTTACTGATGGTTTACATCAACGTTTGTTTACGGAAATCGTGCCACGCAGCAGCCATGTTTACAACGCCATCGGGCAGCTATTTCAGTCATGGCAAGACAACAGTACCATCTACTTGAACAGGGAAGACAGATATTTCCAAAATCGCTGGCAAAGATCATAATTAAATTGAATATTTCTGACCATCAATCAAATCTGTGTGCAGCCTGCCCCAGAGAATTGTCCGTCTTATTCATTGACGATTGGGTCTTTTTCCAGGAAGGTGGGACTTCCTTTGCTTGAGTGTCCATATTGAGCAGTGCATTCCCTCCTCGTTTATAATGTCAGTGGCGCATCTTATTCATATCTATTATCTTTGGATACACGTAAGAAAGAACCAGTGAGTTCAAGTTATCAGCTTGGCATATTTCAACAATCAATTTAGCACAAATAAGATCAAAATATTATTTTCAAAAAACATTAACATATTGGAGTCATTTGTTTTACTTTAATGATGCATGTATGTGCTTTTTGGTGTTGTGTATATATATCTGGCATGGCATTAGGGTGAATAAATTGACACAATTTTCATTTCCTGGTTGTACTTTTGCTTAAACCAGTATCTCAGTCCTTTAAGCACAGAATGCGGAAACTGATAGTGAGACTAGACAAACAGCATTTTGTTTGAAGCATATTAAACTAAATGACTATAGGGAGGCTCAGAGATTATGTATTGTTGTATGCAAAACTCAGAAGCGAGTTAGCATTTAAAGACTTCCCATTCCATCGCACCAAAAGTCTATGGGTTTTTTGAATGGGTTTTTGGTAAATCAACCGAAATAAGGTCTGTGGTAAACAAAACCTCTAAATATTTTCTATGACATAACACACCAATTATAACCCGCTTGTGATTTTTTTAAAAGCCTTATTGTGTCTTAAAAACGGCGGTTACTAACAAGTTGCTAATAGTGACTACCCAGCTAACCCAGTTACGTTGTGACGACATACCTGGACCGGACCATAGTCGTTGCCGCGACGTACTATAATAACGTTCCAGCGGCGTAACTTTGTGATTCCCATATTCGTCGTGACGATGTAACATTGGACGTTGTTGGGACATGGTGATTACCTCCTAAAGACATACCTGGGACGTACCATATTCGTCGCAGCGACGTACCAAAAAAAAACGTTTCTGGGACGTGATGAGCATGTCCTAATGACCAAACAGTCACGTTGTTAAAATTGTTTTATTATTTAATTTAAACAATTATCATCCCTCACATGGGGGATTAAATTAATTTGTGATTTAATCTGTGCATTAAAGATTCAATTTTATGCACAATTGGAGTAATTCTCTATTCAAATATGTATAAAGCACAGTATAACGATTATAAAACTCAACACAGCACTGTACATCGCAATCAGATATTTTATTTATACTGTAGTACATGACAAAAAAATCAAAGACTTCAACACAATATAGAGGATTTAAAGCAGATATTTATTGAAAGAGATGAATAAACATTATGTTTAAGCTTAACATTATATTGTTGTCTTACCACATAAGTTTACCAGGTTGTCCGTTTTAAAAAAAAACAATCAAAAGCTTCTTTAGTCACATTCACAAACACCAGGGTCCGTTCATTTTAGGGCTGCAGCTATCGATTATTTTAGTTATCGAGTATTCTACTGATTTTCCATCGATTAATCGGGTTTTTGGATAATAAGTTATTTTTCTTTATTAAAGAGCAACTCTAAATATACAAGAGAAAAGACAGGTCTCTTAAAATGACTAATTTGTTTCATTTTTAGAAAAATTAACATATTTATTGCTGAAATTGCATACATTAATATCTGTGAAAACTAAACCCATTTAGTACATTCCATTGCCATATTACATTCAAAATTCAATATAGGCCTAATACAAATGTATAAATAAGAAACATTAATAAAAATAGAAAGAATAATTTCAAAGGTACACAACTAACTTCAGCTTATGCATGATGCATTTAGTTTATTTTTTTACTATTAAATAGTAATATATTTGTCCACATAAAAATACAGAGTTAACTGGACTTTTATTTTGGCAGGTCGTCGGAAGACGCTTATTTTTTAGTGTGTTAGCTTCACTCAGTAAAATGTTCTGAAATAAACTCTCAGAGCAACTCTGGAGATGAAGTTCATGTGTTCCTCATACAGCGCAGACGCAGAAAAATTCGTGAGCATCACGCATGTAGCACGTTAAACTGTGCAGTTCATTCACTCAGACACGCAGAACAGCAAGATGACATGTGTAAATAACAGGATTCGGCATCTTTTATGGACTCAATGCAGCCGGAAAACAAGTTTCACTCGCAAAATAGACTAAAACTAAGTAAAATAGCTATCACTTATTTATCAGTATGAGACATACGTGTGAGCGTGTAAACAGACTAAAATGTGTGTGTCTCATGGTGAATGCGTGAGACTTGAGAGCCCTGTAACATGAATAGAGTTTAGTGGGCTGTGCGTCAGTAATAACGGTCCGTGGGGAAACGCAGTGCTCCGTGTGTACTGTAGTTAAATGGATTAAACGAGGCTTTGAGGCAAAAAAAATTGCCTCGATGAATTTTTGTATTCGAATTACTCGAGTTACCCTAGTTCATTTAAACACGCGAAATCGATCGAAAATCACTAAAATATGTGTTTACTCTCACATGTAAGGTATAAAGTAAAGAAAGAATATTAATAAACCGCTAAAGGAATATCAGGCAGTGACGAAAAATAAATGACCGTTAATGTTTAAATGATGCAAGCGCGCACTTAATAAATAGAAACGCAGCTTTATTTGTGGTATCGAATTAAACTCCTGTTTAATAGCTGTCAGAATTCGGATTTATAGCATTCGTCTTGACATTATAACAGATTTTACTCTGATCATAAATTTTCCACACGATAACATAGTTGTCGGAGGCTTGGTGATAGTGACGTTGATATTGAGCGCCCTTAAGTGTAGTCTGTTTATAGCATCGTGTTAGCTTTTTACTTCTGCCGATTGTATTTCTGCTTCAAAAGTAACAAATGTGGTGTTAATCTGTAAAGATGATCTTGATGGACAAAACGTGTAAACTTCATAAACCTTTGTTAATCACCAAGCTTATTTTTTGCAATCTTCCAAAAGTCTATGGGAAAATGCATTGGCTTTCAGCAGAGGTGGGTAGAGTAGCCAAAATCTTTACTCAAGTAAAAGTACAAGTAACTAGAGAAATTGTTACTCAAGTAAAAGTAAAAGTCACTATTTTAAAAACTACTTGAGTAAAAGTAAAATAGTATGCAATGAAAAAACTACTCAAGTAGCTAGTTACTTAGTTACTTTGTATCTGATTATATAGGCCTACTACATAAATTAATATTAACGCCAATATTTTAATATTAAATTTTAATCAATATTTTTAATTATCATAAGCAGATATCTTTGCAATATACTAGAGAGATTACTAGAGAGACTAAAGAATAGACAAACACAGAAGAGACGAGCATTTCTGTAAATTTCATCTAGTCCTGATGTCAATGTAGTTTACACTAGGGCTGTCACGATTATTAAATAATCGTCTCATCGCGATTGTTTGACCTCATCGCGATGATTTCGGATCATCGCAATTATCGCACATCTCTATAGAAGACACTAGGGGGTAGTGTTGTCACGGTACCAAAATTTCAGTAGTCGGTACCAATACCAGTATAATTCCACGGTTCTCTGTACCAATTTCGGTACCAAAGCAAAACACAAGTACATGCTAATTGAAACACAATTTTATTAATAAAGCTCATTGTTAATATAAATGTATAGAAAGCAATGCCATTTTGTATACATGAAGTATAAGTTAATTGTTGCTGAAACTGTTGTGTGCTCTCTGGGGTCTTTCATGCTGATGAACATCCTCCTCAGTCTGCTGCTGTATAAGACAAATAGAATAAACTTTAGTAAGTCAACTGACTGAACAAACATGCATATGCAATATTAAAACAAACTTCAGTTTTTATACTGCATTTACACAAGATTACTTGCATTAAGGAAACTGTATATTAAAATAATAAATGCAACAGATATATTTTTCTTTAGTTTAAATGTGGTTTTTTAAACCTAATAGAGTTATCTATCCAAGACATACACATTGCTAGTCATGCAGTTAGTATGATAGTTTTCTAGCACATAGATTGCAGATAGGCCTAAATAAAATAGTAGGTACTGTAAACCCCACCCTGTCCTCCCATTAATTTTACTCCATTACAGTTATAAAAGCATTAAATGGTTAATAAGGACACTTGACTGGATTAGCATTGGCGCTAACAAATTAACACGCAAACAGGGATGTTTATTTTAACGTAACCTTTAACTTAACATATGCTACAACATTCATAATGCAAACACGAACATAATTTGAAACTTACCGCTTGAACTTGTTAACTTAAATCCGGATGCTTCCTCGTTTCACCACAAAACTCTGTTCGTTTTCTTCGTGATATGACTTTAATCTGAAGTATTTCTGTGCGCATCTCTTGTGGATCGGAGCCGCGCTTATCCGCTCATCACGTCTTATTGCGTCTATAAAAAGTTTCCGACTGACAACCTGTCAGACAGAGCATCAGTACCCGGTTGACCCGGTACGTCGGTACTACTGGGTCTTGTGAAAATTAGGTACCGACAACTTTTTTATTTTTAGGTACCGACTTGGACCCGAAGTACCGGTACTTTTGACAACACTACTAGGGGGAGCTGTAGTGTATCTGCATATTACATATTTTAGTGTATATATTGTTACTAAAGCATGGTAATACTTGTCAAATGTACCACCACAACACAATCACTTAAAAAAAGACTAAAACATATACCATATAAATTACCTGCAGTACAATTTAATATTATTTAAGCAAATCTCAGTGTGAAAACCAGTCTACCAAAATTTCATTAACACACAAGTAAAATTTTACTGTAGTCTTGCAAGTGAGAAAAAAACAGACTAGAAGCTTTTCTATGACGGATAGCATTTTAATGGTGGCTTCAATTCACACCTGATCAATTTACTTCATTTACAAGTATTTGGTGTTTGTATTATTGACAGGTAAAACCCTAAACCTTAAATATATGATGACCCAATTTTTTCCAATGTATTTCCATGAAAAAAACATAGTCTTGTATTCAGAACAATATGGTCGTTTCAATCGCTGAATCAAAAATGTATGAGAATTAAATGTCAAAGCTCAAAAACAGACAATTAATCGTCATAATCGCCAAAGCCCTAAAACAGACAATTAATCGCCATAATCGCAATGATGTATTAGACAATTAATTGTCAATCAAATTACATAATCGTGACAGCCCTAGTTTACACAACTTATTTAGAATAGACCATGTCAAACTAAAGCATTAAATAAACTCAGAGCATTTCCTAAGATGATCTAGAACATCTGCAGTAGGGCTGAAACGATTCCTCGAGTAACTCGAGTTATTCGAATACAAAAAATCATCGAGGCAATTTTTATTGCCTCGAAGCCTCGTTTAATCCATTTAACTACAGTACACAAGGAGCACTGCGTTTCCCCACGGACCGTTATTACTGAAGCACAGCCCGTTAAACTCTATTCATGTTACAGGGCTCTCAAGTCTCATGCATTCACCGTGAGACACACGCATTTTAGTCTGTTCACACGCTCACACTTATTTCTCATGCTGATAAATAACTGATAGCTTATAGGGCTGTGATGGTTGCCGTAACAGGTAAAGTGCATGACGCGGTAGTGCACGTCACTCTGACAAATATAGGTGTAATAAATATGAGAGTTGCGATAACGATTGCTAGTTGTAGCCTTTCAGTTGTGGATGGTTTTATTTAAAAGATTTTAAATTAACAGAAATTATTGGCATACGTTTCCGTTGGTGCGTTCGAGCGCAGGCCTGCACGGCAAAACCCAGGTTATTCTGCGGGTTATGCAATGGATCTTGTTGGGAAATGAACAGATACGTAAAATCAAAACTGGCTATGACCCGCTTGCTTAGTGTCGGAGCGCGCGCAGGTTTTGCCGCGGTTGCGGAGAGACATCTCTTCATTTGCGCTCCTGTGCACATCTTCTGAACGCGCATTTAGTGCAGCTGTACACATTTTAATCTGGACAATGTCAACAAGTAAGTTTCACATCAACGAGTCGGAAAAAGTAAAGTTTTTATGGCAATCTGAATAGGAAAGCCAATGTAGGTTTAAACAGTTTGTTTCAAATGGAATTGTTAAGGACTGTAAGGGTTAATACGCCACTGACTGAAGTTACTGCAACAAGAGCTTTTTTATTTAGTATTTAGCTTTCTTATATCATTTAAGTTTTCATTATTTACTGATGTTTATTTCAATGTTTTATATGCTGTAGTGTGGCCGTTTCACTGATGGATTTGCACGTTAAACATTGACGGATGTTTCATCCTCATTTATTTCAGATATCATATTTCAATTATTTAACAATTTCAAGTATTTAAATAAGGTCTATATTTCTCTTCCACTCGTCATGTGGTTGCTACACGCAAATATAATAATATAAATATTATTTATATAAATAATATATATTTCTGAACCACCGCACCACCGCGGTCGATTTGTCTATTACCACCGCGGTGGTAAAAAACTGCCACCGTCACAGCCCTAATATCTTATTGAAATGGTGAACTGATATTTTACTTAGTTTTAGTCTATTTTACGAGTGAAACTTGTTTTCCGGCTGCATTGAGTCCATCAAACTAGATGCGGACTAGTGGACACCGAATCCTGTTATTTACACATGTCATCTGTCTGGTCTGCGTGTCTGAGTGAATGAACTGCACAGTTTAACGTGCTACACGCGTGATGCTCATGAGTTTGTCTGCGTCTGCGCTGAATGAGGACATGAACTTCACCTCCAGAGTTGCGCTGAGAGTTTATTTCACAAACATGTTATTGTTTGAGTGAAGAAACAGACATACTAAAAAATAAGCGTCTTCTGACAACCTGCCAAAATAAAAGTCATAGGCTATTGTTTGAAATTATTATTTCCATTTTTATTCATGTTTCTTATTTATATATTTGTATTATATTGCATTTTGAATTTAATATGGCAATGGAATGTACTAAATGGGTTTAGTTTTCACAGATATTAATGTATGCTATTTCAGCAATAAAAACTAATTGTTCTAAAAAGGAAACAAATTAGTTGTTTTACTCATTTTAAGAGACCTGTCTTATTTTCTCTTGTATATTTAGTATTGCTTTTTAATAAAGAAAAAGTACTTATTATCCGAATACCCGATTAATCGATGGAAAAATCTGTAGAATACTCGATTAGTAAAAGAATCGATAGCTGCAGCCCTAATCTGCAGTGCTCTCTAAATTAAATACACATTTTTGAACAAAGCTCATGTTTTCTCGTGTTGTGTCACGTGTGTATTGTGAAAAGCTCTTACTTGTAAACAAACAGTAAACAGTGAACCACACGCCCATCAACAAGTTTTCTTCCTTCTGTTCTTCAAATGTATATTCCTGCAAACCCACGTCTCTGTGTCTGACAGGTAACGCGCATGTTGCGGTGTCTGACGAACAGGTCGCGCGGGTGCGCGCATATGCTTGATACGGATGCAAAAACGCAGAAAATCGAACCCGGTCCGAATTCTTTTATGACGGACGAAAATATCGGAGGCAGTGTGTAAATGTGATTGACACAACGTGAGGTCGTATTTATTTTTTAACGTGCGGAAATTTCGGACGCAAATTTCGGACTCAATGTGCAATGGGCTTTAGCCTACAAAAATACATCATCTCTGAGGTACTGGAATGTTAAAACAGGCTTTACTTACCTCTGCTTTAACACAGACTCTCGCCTTTGATGCAAATGAGGCTTAATGTAATCATGTCTGTGTATGTTGCAGGTTAGATTGCAGTACTCTCACTTACTGATTTGCTTGTGCACAGTCTAATGGCATTAATTTTGTTCCAAGACTAACGCAGTTGCCAGATAGACCAGCATGCAGGATGTGAATACTAACACAGTCCAGTAGAACAGCCCACCTCATCAGGCCACAGGGTGGACACTGTCCTCCTACATTTGTGTCTCCACTGGCATGCATTTAACACTTCATAAAATAGCTAAAAAGCTATTACTTTGGCACTTGATTTTTTCGTCAGAGAGCAAACTTTGTTGCATTGCTCTTTGTGCACATCATCAAAACAGGAAGGGAAATGGAAACATCTGCTTAAAGAGCATCCCCACAATTTCTTTCCAACGATTGAACACAGATCCTGTTATCTCGGAAAGGCTTCAGTAATCAAAAAACGTATCTAATCATTTGCTTTAAACTGTTTTGAATTGCACTGAGAGCTCTGCCTTCGTATATCTGCTGTGATTATACCCTAATCCAGCCCTGAGAAGAGCAAACCAGAGATGGATGCTTGCGAGGGGTGGGAATCAGCACAAATCTGGTATATCGATGTCCATGTTGTGATATGATAATATTGTGATCCTTCGTGATGTGATCGTGTAGATTTATATTCTTAGCCCATTCTGAGTTTTGTTATTTTGGTGAAATAAAAAGCACAGGTTCCCTTCACTTTTTTTTCACAGACAGCATGGGTGGATGCATAATTAGGGGTGCTCATATACTGTATTCACACAATATTTACAGAACATTTCATTTAATGGCGACTTACTTCCAGTTGATGCTTCATGTCCATTAGAATGTCATTGGATTGTGGATAGTGGGCATTAATATTATGCCTTAATATTTTCCCTGGCTGTGAGGTCGTGGTTACATCAGTCATTTCAGAGGTGCAGTGATTACAGACATTGTCTTTAGAATAATAGTACGCACTGATAAACCGTGGATAAGACCAGGGATGCTGGAAAGTGTTACGAGATTAAACAATGTGTTTTTTCAATTCATGTTTTTAGTTCATAGATGCCGTGTTGATGACAGTGAGGCCTAGTAGTGTAACATGACAGTCACAGTCATGCAGTCAGTTTAGTTTTGTTTACGGTCTCTGTCCATGTGTATAAACTCATTATCTTAATCTGCTTTCTATCAGACTCAAGTGTTCTCACGCTCCTGATGGGATTACACAGCTTGTCCCTGCTTTCACTTGTACAGTTGACTCTTACATTTGTGAAAGTTAACACAGGACTTAACCCGTTGTACAGTTTTGTCTTGTCTTTTAAGACATTTACACTAAGATATTTAGACGGTACAGTTCAAAAGTTTAGGATTACTTGAGTGAAACGTTCCTCTTGATTTTACCGTTTGATCAGAGGGAATATGCCTAAATGAGTTTTGTAGACCAAATTAAAATAAAACAAGTTTGTTTCTTATGTTACATAACTAAAATTTGATTTATTACAAATATTTTTGAAAGGGTGATATTGACTGAGTAATGAAGGGAAAGCAGGCCACAAGAGCCCAGTATAAATAGGAACGGGAATACTGTTCAAAAAGCATAACTCATGTGAATGTGAGACCTCATGAATTTGTGTGGTGGATACATATTCTAGGCAAAGGATGACAGATGTAACGTAATATTATAAAACATGCTTAAAATGGAAAGCTTAAAACATTCTTGAATGTGAGATGGACTTCTTTGGCAGTGATGCCCCCTGCAGGCCTTTTGTGGTTGTCGTCATTGTAATTGCTCATTTGTGGCAATATCTTATTAGGGTTTCTGAGATTTATATTGAATTCTTGAAATACATGCTTGAATACATTTTAAATGGCGTAAACCAGATATTACGTTCATCTGTCCTATTGTCCGTCCAGTGCATACTTTCCAATAGTCCAGTTAAGTGAATTGTCACATCCATAACAGAATTGTCAGTCACATACATAACAATCCATATTCCTCATAAATGGGCACATGAAAATTAAAATGTAACTATTTTGTGTTCTTGTGATCTATAAAGCCAGGACTTTACCGTTGATGCTAACTAGAGTAAATCTAATTCACAATTTTGTAGATTTGAAGTGGAACACAGTAAAACATTGGTTTGGTCTGGTTTGTGTTTGAATGACTGTTTTCTTGCATGCGTTTGATACTGTTGCCACAGTTTTGAGGCTAAACCTATTGTAGATTATACACTGCTAAGCAGGAGAGCTGCCCATTGTTTCAGTGCTGCTCGTATTGCATCGTTCCTAGAGTAGATGCAAATGTCTAATGTTTTATTTCATTCGCCTGAATAAAGAATAATGACATACTCCTTTTTAATACATTAAAAACAAAATCAGTATACTCAGTTCCAAATACATGCCTTTTATTGGCCTAAACAATTCATCCATACCTCTTTTCTCACGTATTTCTTGTCTCTCTTTTCATCTCTTTAGAATGCCAAATCCTTGTCCTCCTCAGACAGCCTAGCAAAGGTGCAGGAGGTAGCAAGCTGGCTTTTGGAAATGAACCAGGATCTGCTGTCTGGGGGCAGCGGCAGCAGGGCGGCCCAGCAGCAGAGGCAGAGGCCCGGGGCAGCAGGGGCAGGTAACGGCACCTCCGGCGGCCGCACAGCCCAGCCCCAGGCGGAGCACATGAACCAGGTGCAGGAGGAGTCGGAGCAGGAGGCGCAGGAACAGAGACGGGAGCCGGCCGAGGAAGAGGAGGAGGGCGGAAGAGAGCGTCTCAGGGAAGTGCAGGAGCCATGGCCGTCCGGAGGCGAGGCGGTGGAGGAGGGGCGCAGGAGCGAGGTGAACGGAGAAGAGAAGGGAGCACGGTGGATGTGGGAGCAGGAGCAGAGAAGACTGCGCAGACGACGTCACGGAGAGGAGGAGAACGAGGAGGAAGAGAACAATAACAGTGGGAGGGAGGGACAAGGCGGGGCCGGACTGCGTTCTGAGGAGGATGACGACCGGCCGGAGGATGAGGAGGAGGGGGAGGAGGAGGAAATGGACCAAGACAGTGATGAGTTTGAACATTCAGATGATAGTGGGAGGGAAGAGCAGGAGGAGGAGGCTGAAGAGGAGGAGGAAGACTGTGAAGAAGGCCTCCACTCCCTCAGGACCAGTATTTCGGACCATAATGATAATACAGACAAGTCTTCTGGACGACAGCACCAAAGCTCACACTCTTTTGAGAATAAGGTAAGCAAATTCAACATTTTCTGACTAGTACAAATGTAATTTTAGGATTTTAAGCTGTAATGCAGTGATTCTTCTTAGAAAGTGTTTATGAAGTAGCATGGCAAGTATCCAATGATCCCAGTTTTATGCTCTTGTATTATGGTGTTTGTCTCCCTCTACTGGGCATTTTACAACATTCAACTGACTTGCTTGGGTTTTGACAAGACCTCTTTGTTATGGTCAAGTAACATGTTTTCCTGAAACATTATCTTTGTTGGTCTTAGTTTGAACAACGTTCCTGTACAAAAAAAACAGTCCTTGCCTAATCTTAAAATCTGATCTCACCTTTAATGACCTGATGCATCAAATTTAAGCTTTTTAAAGTGAATGAGCAACTATACATTAACAGATTATAAAGTGATGTTCACGTTGGGTGGATTTTTTAATCATTGACATTTTTTAATTTATTCCACTAGTAGCGGGAAACATCAGAGACACGTGAGTGACCCGCACTGGTGCGCTGTTGACTATCAGTGATACGTGAATGACCCGCGCACTGGTGCGTCACGTTCACGTTCTACTAGTCATGTTCTACTAGTCTTTCCACATGAAATAACAACTAGAAGAAATTCCAAATGTGCAGGTCGCACATGCACAAGTACTTGTAAAAAATGCTCGCGCTGTCTCGAAAACTGGTCGCAAAATGCAACCATTTTGTCGCAGTCTGGAGCCCTGCCACACTTTCTACAATAACGTTTACTAATTTATAGGCAGAGGTGGGTAGAGTAGCCAAAATCTTTACTCAAGTAAAAGTACAAGTAACTAGAGAAATTGTTACTCAAGTAAAAGTCACTATTTTAAAAATTACTTGAGTAAAAGTTCATGTACTCTAAATGTACAATATCAACATTTTCTGAAATTTGTAAATGGGGTTTTTGGAACAGGTCAAATGCAGATAGAACCTTATAATTCTAAACAGAAAATGATTTTTCAGAATCAGAAGGTTCTTTCCGTAAAACATTAATTACAGCAATACACTTTCAAGTAACACAAACTATTTACATATCATTTTTGTTAAAACATAAAATTAGTGTTGTAATAATGTGTTGACATGTATAAAAAAAGTTACATTTACATACTTTTATTTCATATTTTAGGACAGATATAACTTTTTGTTAAAGTTAAGCATAAGAGGCAGTACTAAATGTTTTATCTAAATTGCAGATGTTAATTTTAGGTAGGTACTGTATATGATGGGTAATTTAACACATTATTTCAGGAACCATCAAGTTTCCGTGGGTTTAGACAGAAAGCAGCTACTGTAATCTGACCTAGACTTTATTCCACAGAAAGTAGGACAGGTAAAATTACTTTCTAGAGATGATTATGGCTGAAATCATCTGAAAACATGATTATGTTTATTGTTGTAACTGTTGACATTGTTGACTATTTGACCTTTAGAGCTTAATATTGTCAAATTTAAGGCATTAATCGCATTATGGGGGTGTATGTAAATACAGGAATTAGGAAACTATATGGAAGTAAAATAGAGACAAATGTGTTTGAAGCAAAAAGACGTGCTGAATAGCACTAACTGAAAAAAGATGCATTGTATTAACAGTGCTCGCATTTTAAGGTTCTGCAATTCAACATGGTTGCATATTTAAGCTGTGAATTTTTCAAATGGAAACATTTCACACACAGTTTCACCATTTAAAAATTAAATAATCAAAATTCACCTTTTAAATTTCATTTAAAAAAATTCAACTTGTTATAAAATACAAGCTTTAATATTCGACAGACAAGTTTCAGTCCATATAATTTCGGTTTAAAAATTCGCTTCCACAAATTTAGTGGTTCAAATTCGACTTGAAATTCAAAGTTTCACATCCGGGAATCCCAGGAGAAGCAATAGAGCGCCGATTCCGCCAATGCATGATCTCTACCTGCTGCCTGACCGCTTCACCAGCAGGCGGTGCAAGTCGGTTCTGACGAAGACCAAAGCAAGAAATGCAGATACTTTTTATATGTTTGCAGCACAGTCCACTCATCTGCTCGATTAAGTGAATTTATTTGATCTCATAGATCTCTTCTTATGCATCATGAAGAAAAAAGTTATTGTTTCTTGTACTGGCAGCTTAGCTCACCACTATCAGCCCTGGAACTGACATGGAGCACGGGGACAATTCCAGGTGGCCTGGAATCAGTGGACTAGTCATACATTTATAATATTAATTTAATTATTTAAATATCCTACCCGATCTACTAGTACTGCCTATCTATAGTAAGAGTTTATGTTTGTATTTGGCTTGCTATTTATACGCATTCATTACTTTTTACGTGCATATGATTACCCCCTTGGTTAAGATGGTGTGGGTTAAGTCGGTATGTACATAAAAAGTGCACGCAAAACACATGCGAAAAATCACGCAAAAGATCATTTCTGTAGCTCGCCAAATGCAAACAAATAATGGTTTGAGTTTCGAGGATGAGAAAAATTGTATATGTTACAGTGAATTACTGAATCATACTGTGTTTGATTGAGTTTGACTGAGTTTTTTAAATAAAATAAGCTAATTGCATGAAGCTATTTGAATGACACATGCAATGGTATCTGAATAAATGTGCCAGAAAACAAGACAACAAGATTTTAAAGCATTACATTAGTTACATAACACCATCACAATAAACTTAACATTTAAATTCAAATAAAACATTTTATTTCGGTTTAAAACTAAATAGGAAAATAGCAATAATTATACATTTTAAACAGACAATAGTAGTAGGCTAACTGAAATAGTAGTGCAAACAGATGTAAGAACAAGCCATGAGCAATTTTTCATCAGAACGTAAAATAATCTACAATATAAATAACAGTCTTTTCTTAAAAACGTAATTGTAAAATATTTAGTAAATGTAGGATATAAATGTAACTTAAACAAACGAATAACTACACCACTTAAAAGAGAAATATCAATGGAAATAATTATGCCTATACTTTTCATCTGAAATCTCAGAACGCAAACAAAATAAAGCCAATTATAGCCTATTGTATGAACGAATGAATAAAAAACAAACTGAAATACTGCAACAATAAAGACACCTATACCTAGTTCTGGTATTATGTGAGAAATACGGCGGGACATGCTAAAATTCTTATCGTGTCATTTTGTGCTTTTTGCATTCATATTTAGGGCTCTTCCGCATTTCTATAGCCTACGGTTATTAAAAAGGTGTAGGCTGTACTAATTTTAGTCATCTGGTCTGAAGATTAAGCAACATTAAGCATTTTAGCACGGTACACCGGCCGTGATGGCGTGGTCCGTGGACGCTAAAGGGACAGAGTAGGCTAAAGGCACTTAGCAAATCTTGCAAGCTTATAACGTTTTTGTTCCACCATGCCACCATACATGTTGTGGATATTCATTTAAATGTTTAGCTTAAGTTTAAAGAGGGTATATTTGATCATTTAACTGAACTGTACACATACATTTTAGACACGTACATTACGTGTTTCTCCAACGTGGTTTCAGTGTATTTCTGTCATTTAAAATGTATAAATTTAACAATATGTTGACTTATTATGTGAGCATATAGATTAAAAATTATTATACCAAATCGTAATTTCGTTTGATATGTTATAGTATTGGGTAAGCTAATTAAAAAGAAAGGCTATAGTCTAATATAAAAGTATACGAAATACAATGCGCCAAACAGCAACATCTACAGATAGTTGTGTATATTGCCATGGAGCACTCGTATTGTTTTCTGACCAGTAATTAAATATATTTTTCACTGCTCGGTCATGCAAACTGACTTGTATTGAGGTGTATGTTAGAGAGGTCCTCATGTGTCCCAGCGGCTTCGGGTCTAAAACTTTGACAAAATATGCCTTGGGCACAGGTCGTGTCCGATATGGCATCAAGTCTCTGGTAATTTATAATGAATGTGCTTTTACCAATCGCCCCGAAAGACACAAATTAATTACATTTTATGGTTAGGTAAACAACAAATATTTGTTACGCCAAACTTTACAAGACATAATTAGGTTAATATACCGTGAGTGATTGACATTTTAGCATTTAATGAACAGACAGCAACTCAAGCAATTAGCGTGTAGTCATGCTCGCATGTTCGTGTGTGGCACATTATTGGGAAACGCACACAGCATGCAACAAAAGTTTTTATCTTTGCTCGTATAGATCCTAACGCCGTGAGGTATCTTGCTTGGCTGCAGGCTGCACAAGACGTTTCGGGTCTAGTCGGGTTCTAAAGAAAGTGCTGACTATTTTTATCTGGTCTATTTTATCTGGCCTGCTCAAGAAGTTCGCTTGGCTAAAATATCAGTTTTTCTGTCTCGTATTAACAAACGAACATTTCCACAATTCCACAACATTAAATTAAAACAAGATCATGCGAAGAAAATAAAAAGAATGTTTATTGAGATTGCAGCTACGTCATCTAAACAGAAGCACATTGGAGAGTACGCTTAAAATCAGAGCATTTGTCAATAAACTCCTAGTTGAGATCTCAGTTATTTGACCGCTTCAAACAGTACATGTCCTGTAAATGCTGATGATGCATAGTATTTATGTGAACACGATGTGCTGAAGTAAAAAATAACTTAATTCCTTGAAGCCAGAGCAGGAAACCTAACATTTCTGATGTTCATGATGCATAAGAAGAGCTCTATGAGGTCAAATAAATTCACTTAATCGAGCAGATGAGTGGACTGTGCTGCAAATATATAAAAAGTATCTGCATTTCTTGCTTTGGTCTTCGTCAGAACTGACTTGCACCACCTGCTGGTGAAGCGGTCAGGCAGCAGGTAGAGATCATGCATTGGCGGAATCGGCGCTCTATTGCTTTTCCTGGGATTCCCGGATGTGAAACTTTGAATTTCAAGTCAAATTTGAACCACTGAATTTGTGGAAGCGAATTTTTAAACCGAAGTTATATGGACTGAAAATTGTTTGTCGAATATTAAAGCTTGTATTTTATAACAAGTTGAATTTTTTAAATGAAATTTAAAAGGTGAATTTTGATTATTTAATTTTTAAACGGTGAAACTGTGTGTGAAATGTTTCCATTTGAAAAATTCACAGCTTAAATATGCAACCATGTTGAATTGCAGAACCTTAAAATGCGAGCACTGTTAATACAATGCATCTTTTTTCAGTTAGTGCTATTCAGCACGTCTTTTTGCTTCAAACGCATTTGTCTCTATTTTACTTCCATAAAACTAGCCCTGTTGGCTAGTGTTGTGTCTATAAATAAACTCCTTAACAAATTCTAAAACAAAACAGAAAAAATACTGTAGTTTGAGCTGCTCTCCTTGACAAGAGTATCAATAAAACAGTCAACCTTGAGGTTTCTTTTGAACATTGTTTTGCATTGCGCTGTTTCACTGAGGAGCCCGGCCACAAAAAAGGATGATCCTGATTGGACCTCTTGTGTGTATTCAAAGTGCTGATTGGCTCGCAGATAGAACCTTATAGAACCAAATTATAATTTGATTTTGTAGATGGAACTTTTTTCTAAAAAAGTCCGAAAATGTACACATTTAATAAAACAAACATGACATAATGTAAATAAGTTGCCACAGAATAAGAATATGTGAATAACTCAATTTTGACAAAATGTGAGATAGAACCTTATAATTCTAAGGTGACGAAATGTCTCTGTGGTTTTGCGTCCATTCTTTGGAAGTCAGTGGTGGCCAGTGTTGTTTGGTTACCTACGTTCTTATCTCTAAATATACTTTTTTACATTTTTTCTCCAGGGAATGTGAGTGAAAAGCCTCCAGATATCATCTGGGGTGTCGAACAGCTTTTTATATTATCCAGCAGACTGTCTTTTGTAACTTGTCACTGACCTCTAGAGAAAAGTGTTAGTGTTGAGCTTCATTTGACTGGACTGGTTCACTGTATATGACTGAAACTTTGCTGGAGATGTGAGAGGGTGTGAAGATACTCTCACAAGTGTATGTGTGTGTCATTTGATTTTGATGAGTTCAGACAAAAAGGTGATTTCTAAAGTCTGTTTGGTTGAAAGGACCATTACTGACGTGACGGTACAGTCTGTCTCTCCAGCCAATGTCGTCATTCTGTACTCTGCATAATTAATGCTAGAAAGTGACACGTATCTGTACGCAAGACACGTCTAGCCAAATTTTATTGGCCCCAGTGATGGCTTACCATGTGTAAACATTCAGGTTGTCATTCAGACAAATTACAGTGATACAATTCCCCTGACACTCCAGGAATGTGTGTATGTTTTTTTTGCCTGCACAGTTTTTTTACACCTGCACAGTTTCGTTCATGCGTTGTTATTCATCATCAACTTGAATCAAAAGGCATATTGGCTGTGTTTCAAAGCAAAGAGGAAAGATGGTTCAAATGAACTGAGGTAGAGAAGTAAAAGGGGAGGGAATGCAAGAGCGCCGACCCTCCTCATCCTCGTCGCTGTGCCTCATGAAGCACAGAGCTGACAAGCCTGTCATTGCGCTGACAGAAAACGACCTACAAATCCTTTTCGCCGCTTCTCTCCATGACCGAAAAGATTGGCCATGGGAAATCGCAGTATAAAGAAGGTTGCGCTGGTACTGGTGAGTGAACCCCTACAGAGAACATCTTATCTGTGTGAAGAGTGTCTCGTTCGTATTTTAACCGCTGTGTTTTTTGAATGAGAATGCGGTGTGTTTATCTGATCGTGGGAGTCACAGTGAGGCTGAAGTTGAGGGAACGGTGTAGGACGCCTGGAGTGTGCCCTTTGAAAGGGTCGTAAGTGTTTTTGTTCAACTCCATATTAGCTCGGTCTCAATGTAGCTAGATGCCGCCTTAGTAGGGAAGGGTTGTTTTTGTTTCTGTTTCTAAATGTTATGCGAGTTGTCTGACAGTAATTCAGGTCAACTCACGACTGCACTGCAAAAAATGACTTTCTTACTTAGTCTTTTTTTCTTGTTTTCCAGTAAAAGTGTCTAAACATTCTTGAATCAAGAAGCATTTTCTTGATGAGCAAACTGACCTAAGAAATTAAGATTAAAAATATGAAATTTCAGTGAATTTGTGCTTAAAACAAGCAAACAAATCTGCCAATGGGGTAAGAAAAATAATCTTGAATTGAGTGACTAAGAAAAAGGTAAACCTTAATTCAAGATTAATTTTCTTATCCCATTGGCAGATGTTTTTGCTTCTTTTAAGCACAAATTCACTGAAATTTAATATTTTTTGACTAAAAACTAGACTTATTCTCTTAGGTCATTTTGCTCATCAAGAAAATGCATCTTGATTCAAGAATTTGTAGACATTTTAAGTAAGAAAGTCATTTTTTGCACTGTACTCCATTCCGAAAACTTTCCCCATGTCCTTATGCTTTAAACTGTATTTTTAGGAATCATCAGTGCATTCAAAATTCCGCTGGCCCTATGGTGCACCAGAATGCTTTCTAGGCATCCCACTCAGTTTTTAGACATCGTGTATGTATACCGCATATTGCCATAATTTTGCCAAACATCTTTCATATCATGGTTTTGCATCTGTTGTGTCTCGTAGACTCAGTGATGCGTAACGTATCTGTGGCTGGTGTCCTATTCCCCTTGGCTAATCAAGATTTCATTAAGAACTTGAATAGGGAATGCTGACCCTTTATAAATGAGATCACACCAAATTATTTTTCTTGAGGAAATGTTGTTCCAGGCTTTTTTATTTCGGGGTGGGAATTACGCATTCAGGGCATTTCGCAATATGCTAATGTTGAGCTCTTGAAAAGGCCATGATAGAAGTAACAATGGTATTAATGCTGAATTTGTATTCAAAGGCAACATCCTGTAACTGATAGTGTTTTCTTTAAGCTCAGAGATGATTGAATTCCCTCATGCAGTGTAAGACAACTGAATGAAGAACATAAACACAGAGCGGTTCTGTTGAATTTTCTGATCTCGTGTCAATCCCTGAAGTTTGAGTCTTGATCTCAAGGTTACATTTTGCAGGAATGAATAATTGAACATGGAAGAAGTGGTTCCACATAGTGGAGATAACTTCTTCTCTCATACTTATGTTTTCACTTTCTGCCTTGGTCCTGATTAGCAACATTGATTAAAATAGATTTTACAAGTCACTTTTCAGGCGTGTAAAATTAGTTACATTTCTAACATGCCATTTTCGTTCTCAATGTGCAATTTTAATTCAAAATTTTATGGCATTATATAATGCCAGTGCATTTTTCAAGAATGTGGTCATAATATACTGTTCATATATGTGAAAATAGAACTTAAAATGAGTTGTTCACACACTTACTGCACAAGAGAAAAACATTACTCGACTTTGAACCAGTGACTTTGCAGTTCGAGATGCTTAACTTGTTGGAAGGAAATTGTACATTCGTGGCCAAAAGTTTTGAGAATGACACAAATATTAATTTTCAGTGATTTTTATGTTTTTGTCAGATGTTACTATGGTATACTGAAGTATAATTACAAGCATTTCATAAGTGTCAAAGGCTTTTATTGACAATTACATTACGTTTACGCAAAGACTCAATATTTGCAGTGTTGACCCTTCTTTTTCAAGACCTCTGCAATTCGCCCGGGCATGCTGTCAATCAACTTCTGGGCCACATCCTCACTGATGGCAGCCCATTCTTGAATAATCAATGCTTGGAGTTTGCCAGAATTTGTAGGTTTTGTTTGTCCACCCGCCTCTTGAGGATTGACCACAAGTTCTCAATGGTATTAAGGTCCGGTGAGTTTTCTTGCCATGGACCCAAAATGTTGATGTTTTGGTCCCCGAGCCACTTAGTTATTACTTTTGCCTTATGGCAAGGTGCTCCATTATGCTGGAAAAGGCATTGCTCATCACCAAACTGTACTTGGATGGTTGGGAGAAGTTGCTTTCTGAGGATGTTTTTCTACCATTCTTTGTTCATGGCTGTGTTCTTAGGCAAAATTGTGAGGGAGCCCACTCCCTAGGCTGAGAAGCAACCCCACACATGAATGGTCTCAGGATGCTTTACTGTTGGCATGACACAGGACTGATTGTAGCGCTCACCTTTTCTTCTCCGGACAATCTTTTTTCCGGATGCACCAAACAATCGGAAAGGGGATTCATCAGAGAAAATGACTTTACCCCAGTCCTCAGCAGTCCAATCCCTGTACCTTTTGCAGAATATCAGTCTGTCCCTGATGTTTTTCCTAGAGAGAAGTGGCTTCTTTTCTGCCCTTCTTGACACCAGGCCATCCTCAAAAAGTCTTGGCCTCACTGTGCGTGCAGATGCACTCACACCTGCCTGCTGCCATTCCTGAGCAAGCTCTGCACTGGTGGTGCCCCGATCTCACAGCTGAATCAACTGTAGAAGACGATCCTGGCACTTGCTGGACTTTCTTGGGCGCCCTGAAGCCTTCTTCACAACAATTGAACCTCTCTCCTTGAAGTTTCTGATGATCCGATAAATGGTTGATGTACAGTAGGTGCAATCTTACTAGCAGCAATAGCCGTGCCTGTGAATCCCTTTTTGTGCAAAGCAATGATGACTGCACGTGTTTCCTTTCAGGTAACCATGGTTAACAGAGCAAGAACAATGATTTCCAGCACCACCCTCCTTTTAAAGCTTCCAGTCTGTAATGCTGATTGAATTAGAATAACAGAGTGATCTCCAGCCTTGTCCTCCTCAACACTCTCACCTGTGTTAACCAGAGAATCACTGACATGATGTCAGCTGGTCTTTTTATGGCAGGGTTGAAATGGAAGGTACATGTTTTTTTGGACTAAGTTCATTTTCATGGCAAAGAGGTACTTCACAATAAAATTCAATTCCTCTGATCACTCTTTATAACATTCTGGAGTATATGCAATTCGCCATCATAAAAACTGAGGCAGCAGACTTTGTGAAAATTAATATTTGTGTCATTCTCAAAACATTTGGCCACGGCTGTATGTTTGCACCTGCTGCCTTACTGAATGCTTTAGAAATGTTTGGCATGCCTTATGTGAGTGACACTGGTGTAAGCAGGCTGCCAAGTTAACTTTATAAAATGCTAATGGTGAGTGACTTGAGTGAATTTATTAGGCAAGAAACTGCCTTTAGATTATTTTTAAAACAGGTTTCCCTTGTTTTTTGCAGCGTTGTACTTGCATTGCAGTTTAACGTAAACCATGTGAATTAAATAAGGAGTTCTAAAATGAATGTGTAAGAATTTTTTTAAGTCCCCGTGAACCGGAAGTTGTTATAGTTTTTACTTCTGTATTTTGACGCATTTCTGAGTGAAATGGAATTTCTAATGAGAAAAATAGTGGGCGTGGCTTTCGTCTTTCTCTGCGATTTGATTGGATGTATAAAAACAGCCGTTGCATTTTGAAATGGAACTGGCAGCAGACTGACAGTTGAAGGAGAGGAGTTAACGGATGCTCTGCCCAAGCCGTCTAACATACGTCATTTAAGGATAGTCATTACATTACAGGAACGCAGTGCATTTTCAGATTATAATTAAAGATTATAAGGGCACACGAATTTTACAAAGAGGATGACCCACATTGATAAACTATTTACAATAAACGCTGCAATATTTCATTACATTACAGGCATTGTCATTTATTATTTCACTGGAACTTTAAATAAAAGTGAGCAGCCTTTTGACCACTAACTTACCATTAACTGTATCAAGGACACCGAATTTAGATTCTGTTGATCCCGCACAGAGAACATTGCATGTTTTGTAGCTTTATGTTGAGATTTCTTTCTCCATTATGACATTTATGGCATGTGAGCTATTGTTTCACACTTTTGTCTTCAGAATGTTATTCAATGCCCTGAAATCATAGGGTCCACGGATGCCATCTTTATAACAGCATCCCAGAGGTTTTTGTTTAAATGTTTAAATGGGAAAGTGTGGTGGATGCTTGCATTTTTCAGTTTTCTACGTTTGACTTGCATGCACTGTACTTACTGTTAAGTGTTTAGTGTCTCTTTAGTTGTCACTTTTTTATGCCGCCACAATGCACTGTTTAATTTTCAACATTGATTCTGTCCAAATTATGTTTCCTGCAGTTTATAGTATAACTTTTAGGCATAGATTCACTAACTGCTTCACTGGTTCACTAACTGCTTTCTAATACCCTGAAAGTCACCATGCAATCAAACACGAAAATTGTAAAAGTGTTTTACACATTGTTGCAGTGATTATTATAAATGACTTATCCATGCACACCATTATTTTTTTTTAATTCATTTGCACTTGTAATCTTCAGTCAAAAACGTTAAACTCCTCTCCCCCTCTCAACAACAACTCTTCACCACATGACGTCAGCAACAAAAAAAGAGGTAGGACTATACTATCTGTCCAATGGCCAGGCATTTTTAGCCCTCCCCTGCAGGCCCAATTTACAACAAACCAATCAAAAAGGGAAGGGCAAAATAAAGCCCTGCCCTACATTTTTATTTTTATTTCAGAAGCCGTTTCACGCGGATACACGTCACAATACGGAAAAGAAGACAATCGCAACTTCCGTTTCATGGTGACTTTAATGAGGGAAGACTTTCTGTTCTCTGAAATCCCTTGCGTTTGTCTTTATCATGAATGTTTTATTTAAATTCTGAAGTGTAATTAACTCAAACTTGTGTGTCTGTTGAGATTCTGTTCTCAGATTATGATGTGGCAGATTAAGGTGCAGACGCATCTAGGTTTCCCATCAGAATGGGATGTCATTCTTATGCGTTGAGATGAAATGCGCTCCCTCAGTTATGTGAATCATATGCCCGAGCCTCTTATATCTGTGCCGAACAGCCTAGATTTTATGGTTTCAAACAGACTGTTGAATCACAATATGAGTAAACAGTTTGAAAAATGACCAAGCTGGAAAAATAATGCCCACGAGACAAGGCCTCCTTAATATTCTCTAGTTAAACATGTTTTAGAAATTGACTCTCCCTCTGTCTCCCCACAGAACACTATTTTTTAAAAATTTTTTATTAAAGTGGAAGTTCACACAAAAATCAACTTTTGTGTGATTTTTTTTTACTCATCCAAATGACGTTAAACATGTTTAGAGATCTTCCGGCGTCTTCGGAGCACAAATAGAGATATTTAGGTGACATCCAAGAGATGTCCAGGCCTCCTCATAGACATCATGGTGTCAGTTTTTTCCAAGGTCCAGAAAAGTACTAAAGACTTTAAATTGGTCCATCCGCACATAGTGGATCAGATGAATTTTTTTGAAGCGACGAGAAAGCTTTATGTGCGAAAAACAAACCAAAATACCGACTTTAATCGATATATTCTCCTGTCTTATCAGTGTATGGGGCGGGTTCACGAGAGTACTTCGTCTTAAAGACGATGTCTTTAGTACTTTTCTGGACCTTGACAACAACTTACACCATGGTTTCAATGAGGAGGCCTGGAAAGCTCTCGGATGTCACCTAAATATCTTTATTTGTGCTCCGAAGACGCAGGAAGTTCTCTAAACATGTTTAACGTCATGTGGGTGAGTAAAAAATCACACAAAGTTGATTTTTGGATGAACTATCCCTTTAATGTAAATCTTTATTTCTGTCCACCTTTCCATTCCTCGTGTTTAAAAAGCCTTTGGTAGTTAGTTTGTAATTAGTGTTTCCCAGACTGTCAGCTGTTATCATTGAAAATTCATCCGAAAGAATTTTCAATGCGTGTCCCAGAGTAAATGTGATTGTAGTGTTGTAGCGCTATTTGACTGGCCCAGAAAATATGATCAAAACAAGCTGCTTATAGTCACACTTTAGTTCCACAGCCATGGTTAAACTGTGCTTGTTTTCCATGATTTTGCTGTCTGAGATGAAGTTTTGGGATCTATTAAAGATTTATTCCATAAGCAGTTTTTAGTCACTTACAGTGACATGATCCATGACATCCTATTGCCGTTACCTTGAAACTTGTCCTTTTGGCGATGCTCCAAATGTTGTAGCAGAAATGCTTGTATGGAGAAAATCACTTTGTTGATGTTGATGCTGTCTTTAATATATCAACCATCTTGATAAAAACGTATACCTTGTAATACTTTTTGCCTTATGTTCAAGTGTTAAAAGTCTTTGCTAAGATGTTATACAGATTTGGATAAGATTATTAATGCTATAGCTTGCTTTTAGCTTTTATTCAATATCTCACCACATTATACACCAACCATAAAGGACAAAAATGGCATCTTGGATGCCAGTTGTTTGAAGATTAGGAATGCCAAGTGTGTTTAAATAGCCTGTCTTACTTCAAAAATGCTCTTCAAAGAAGGGAAGATGAAATGGACATGATATCTCTCTGATGTTTTTGGGTTCCTGTCGTAACTGAGGTGATGTTCAGCCTCAGCTGTCGTCTTTAATATGTCTAATATCAGAAAGGGATTGCAGCATCAAAAGATTTACTTCTGTGATCTGTTCTCAGATGTGTATTTACAGAGCCATGAAACACTCGCTGCCCTCTGACCTGTATGATGAGATTCGCTCGAGGGCTGTGTCCTCTACATGATGTTTATAGAGAAATCTACACTCAAGTCATTTTCACTTCCTGTGTTTGCTGGGTTTCTTCTTTATCTTTGGCCTTGAGTTCTGTCTTGAAAAATGTATAAAATCACTGAAGAATTACTGAGATAAATGTTTTAAGTTACTTGACACAAGAAGCTCAAAGCAATGTCAGGGATAAGTTAAAGGTGCTGTTTGTGATATTATGAGGATCTTTTGACAGAAATGCAGTATAATATACATGTCTTAGCATTATGTTTTTACTACCTTAGAAGGAGCTATTTTTATCTACATACATTGCGGGTCCCCTTACATGGTATTCGGCATGTTGTTGTTTCTACAGTGGCCCTAAACGGACAAACTGCTCTACGTGTCTGTAAATACGTTATCTCCTTTGGCAAATAATATATAAAACGTGATGACATCTTTGTCAACCACCGTATGCTTCGAAAAGGAGGAGTGAGTGGTGGAGTGAGCCGTTGATTGCAATTCACAGCCTCACTGCTAGATGCCACTAAAGCCTCCACATTGCACCTTTAATAATGGCTGGCTGTCCAAATGGGGCATTTTTTTCAGTTATTGAAACTTCTGTTATACTGAAATCCGTTTTGTTTGTGTAATGCTACATCCATTCCAGTTAGTGTCAGTATAAGTCTACTATAAGCCCACTGCTATACCAGCCAGTGCCCCATAAACCAATATTACCAATTGCACCGTAAGCTGGTCAATATTATAGCCTTCTTTTTGAGTTCTAGTAAAATCTTAATGTGCAATCAAACCTGATTGCATCCTTAAAGGGATACTTCACCCAAAAAGGAAAATTCTGTCATCATTTACTCACATTCGAGTTGTTCCAAATCTGTATAAATGTCTTTGGTTATAAGCATTCTTCCAAATATCTCTCTCGGTGTTCATCAGAACAGACAGATTTTGCCCCCCATTGACTACCATAGTAGGAAAAAATACAATGGTAGTCAAAAGTGCCACAGAACTGTTTGCTGTCCTAAGGTACTGTACATGTGTTCAACAGAACAAAAAAAATATTTTTTTCCTACTATGGGAGTCGATGGGGGCAAGATCTGTTTTGGGTATAAGCATCGTTCCAAATATCTTTCTTTGTGTTCATCAGAACAAAGACATTCATACAGATTTGGAACAACTCGAAGGTGAACTTTTATTTTTGGGTGAAGTATCCCTTTAAACACGTTTTCTAATATTCATCTGCACGTACAACCTTTGTTTTTTCTGTCAGTTATGCGCTTTCAGCAGCAGTAAGACCCTGTGTTCTTGGGGGCAGATATGACACGACTCTAGTGCGGTTTCTCAGTATACCCAGAAGCGCAAACATGCCGCACACAAATGCTTTCCCAGCATCCCCACGTGAGAGCAGGGAAGCACTGGAACCTTCCCTCTCTGGGATCATCTGACTGGCACCATCTGTCAGACTTGTGGCCTGGAGCAGCTACAGTACATCACAGGAGGAGAGTTGTGAATGTTTCAGATGAGCATCTCATTACAAATGCCCTTTCTCAAGAACGCAATGCCGCATTGCCACACTGCACAGTCTTTCTGAATCTCTGTCTGCCTTACTGCTTGTGTTTGTAGTATTAAACTAATGTACTGGTTACCCACGGCACTGAATATTGTGGACATCTCCCTGTATTTATTTAATGCTTCTGTTTTAAATCAATTCTTTAGTGTTGAACCTCATGAGTTACTTGGATGTGTAAGAAATGGGAGAAATACAATATGTGCTTCATTGTAGGTCTCCAGGACATAGATGTAGATTGTCAGTGTTTTAGAGCTGCGTCTTGTGATGGTTTCACAATCCATTCTTACAAACTGATTTGGAGGTGTACTGTCATTGACAAGCAGTGACAGTTTTTTGTGCTCAAACAATAATCTTATCAACCACATATTGGAGTCTGTAATTCAAGGTTTCCCTACTTGGGAGATTCAAGGTTGCGTATTCATGCAAAAGCTAATAAACAATGTTGTCAAGGCCGGGTACTTAAAGTAGATTAGGTCATGCGTTGTCTAAAATTAAACATCCTTACTGATTCCTAACTTTTATTGCATTTGTTTTGTGTGAACACAACTCTCTCTGTGGTTCTTAGAAGTTGCTTCTTCAACTAAAGACACTTCACACATGTCTCTTGTGCAGTAGTGACTGTTTCGCATGCAAACTGAGCCGTTTCTTTTTGATTCAGTTTTTCTCTAAGGATGCTTAAAAAGTTGTTGAAAGTGTGATGTGAGGTATAATTTTACCACCATCCAGAATGTTATTGTCTGAACCGTGAAGCTGGAAGTGTTCTTTAATGAAAGGCTTTGCAGTAAGTCTGCGCATCAGGTTCTGTTGTTGTGCGCTCTACGGGGAAGATTGTATTCTTTTGGGTGAAGCTTAGAATTATTCATGTCTTTTTTAAACGTAGTTTTATGTATGTGTTCTCTTTGTAGTACTTTAAACCTTGTGCTCGACAACACCGAGTGTCTATTGAACAGACAGAACAATAGGTAAAACACTCCCATAGCCTCATGCAGATCTAGTCAACTAAGATTGTCCCGACATTTTTTTCACTGTCGATATGGTGAAGCGGGTTTATCTTGTTTTGGTCCACCAGGACCTGGGTTGCAAGAAAAATGTCAAATGTCCATCAGAATCGAAAGAAAAAAGATGTTTTTGCATCTAGTCAAAAAATTCTTTGTCTTGATCAAATTTGAAATCAGTTCCAGTGCATTTTTTGGCATGTGTTTGGATGGATAAATGACTACTCTACCCATCGATTTTCCTGTGGAGTTTGGCTTCTTTTAAATAGTTTCTGCAGAATAAATGTAGAAGGATTTTGTTTATCCGCCGCTGTCAGGCTTAAGGTAAGCTGGTTTTGTTAGACAGACCTGGCAACCCTGCCTCCACCTCACCTCTTTCTGCTACAAGCTTGTACTTTTGGGAGCCTTGCAAACTGTTGCCTGGCAACCCCCATTATCAGACCGCCCTTCTCCTCAAAGTGCTGCTGGAGTGGAAAAGTGAGATGATGAACAGGCGAAGAGTGACTGGACAGTTTGGCAGTAAAGAGCTTACCAATAAGAGACAGATCGTCCGTCAAGGATGACACAAGGGCAGACTTCCCTAATTTACAAAGTATTTTACATGAGAGCTTTAGAGATACAGTGACATCTCAGACATCTGTCAATAATAAGAATTCTTGTTTTGCGTCCTGCAGTCCCACTCTCAGTCACAGGGGGCCACCAGAGACACAGTTTTAATTTAATGTGCTTTTAACATCTGATAGCAGATCAGACATTAAAGATTTCAAGGACTGATTACCACAATGACATGGTGGTGTGTGACAGCTGGCCTGGGAGCATTTCGAAGTCTCTGCGGCCAATACACCAGCAGGAATCCCAGTCCTTTTCAATGTGTTGCTGGGTTTGGGCCAGCTGTGACAACAGCCCCAGCAGTCAGAGCACTTTTACACACCTGACAAACAGCAAAGCAGATCAGTTAATGAATTTTTTAGTGCAGTACTATTTGGAATCTAAATGACAATGTTAACAGTTGTGTGCTCCTCTAATGAAATTCCACATAAAAATACAGAAACACGATGCTTTGCAAATTGACAAAAAAAAGGTTAAAAACACGAGCACTTGTGTTTAAATGACCCAGTGTGAATGACCCTGTGCATGTGATGCACTTTCCTGTTGGAAGTTCACTGGAAAATTGCCTTTTTTTATTAAACATATGTTAAAACGTCATTGTCCCTAAAGAACACTGTGAAACAAACTTTCTTCGTCCAGCGACTTAAGCATAAATTATTCATGAGCACTCCACATTTTAATTTTAATTCTCTCTAGCGAGTGAACGGCAGGCTTTTTTAACGATAATTATATTTTTGTACAATAAGTAGTTGTATTCCCGTATGTAGTGTCATGATGTCACATTGAAACGCCTTTGTCACTTATACATTTATATTCTATTTTAGGGCAGCAGTGAAAATAACATTGTTTACATATTTCTACAGTCTGTGTACTTCATAATTTTGAGTGAAAATCTAACCACATAACATTTGTTTGCAACCGATTAAAATAAATATCGTCTATATACAGTCAACCTGTATATAATCTGCTATAATTGGCCATTTGATAGTTATAATGTTTTAGTCAGTCAGTCCAGTACTCTTGAAATTGATAGCAAATCGCAATCATTTAAAACGTTCTCGTACACGTATGTGGATTGTCACCCTGTGAGGTGAGCTGTGTTTGGATCTGTCATTGGTGTGTCGTGCAGCACAGGCATCATGTGAAGAGCTGTGAATTACTGCTGGCAGTGTGTGCTCAGATGAGGGAAACTGAGGCGCTCTATATCTGCCTGTGTGTTAATGTGGGTTGAATGTGGAATATGTTCCTGGATCAACATGCTTGTTGGTCCTCCAACATCATTCAGATTTTACAGTTAGGTTTAGAGTTTGTTGTAAGGTTTTGTGTTGTTTCTATCTGATTGTATGGTAGAGTCAGACAACTAGCTCAAACAAATCTTATGCTGCATTATTGTGGTGACCGTTAATGCCGACATTTTGTTTTTGTGTACAAGTCTGAGAACTCTGTTCTTGTAACCATTTCAAAGTGCAGTCAGCTTTTACGGACGACACCTGCGACCTCAGAGAATGTGTCATGTCATCTCTTTGGGGCTCTGAAGTGAAAGCGTGCTTTAGAATGTGTGTCGCTTCTTCACTGTCTGAATGTTTGTGGTACAGTTTGATTTTTGATCTCTCAAACTAATGTTCCCATTTCCATCAATCCAGAGCAGATGTTAATTTCCTCCCCCAACAGGTGGGTCTAAGAAGGTCTAAATTTAAAAAACGACAGGCACACAGAATAAAGTATTCCTTCTAACAGAAGGCTCCGCCTGACATTCTGCAGGAGACGGGGTTAAATCCTTCGCATTTCTTGCATTCCCAGCAATTACCCTGTGCCAGTCATGCTAACAGGCCGAGGCTCAGCAGTGCACATACGGTGCATAGTTGTGCGCCATGAGATTAGGGCAAGGCTTATGTGGGTCTCTATTGAGTGAGAGGGCGGCGGCTTTTGGGTTTCCAGGGCAGGGCTAAAAATGAGTTTGGTCCTCTCGGGTCAATTAGACTCAAGTTGGTGTCATTGGACCACTTTATATTTCACAAATGTATGTTTTTGCTGGAGAAATTGTTGATATTCAGGCCCTAGACTAGAAATGCATATATTAAGATGTATCATTATCATGCAATGTTACGCTGACACCAATTTACAGTCTCAAACCAAACTTTAATTATTCTTTTCTCCACTGAACCGAGAACTCATTCTGAACTGTACTGGGGTGCATAGCATAGCATGTCAAAAGGAGATTTGAAAATTTGCATGCTTTTAAAATGTTTGCTGGGTTGAACAGTAATGATTAAAGAGAAAATTTGGGGCCAGTTCAGTTCACAGAAATGTTGCTAGTCCTATTGGGCCAGTGCTGCATGTTGCTAGATATCGCAGCTGTCCTTAATCTTGTATATCCATGTGTCATGATTTTTGCCGTAAGTCATTATTTAATAGTCACTCTTTATGTTTGTCACTGGGTTTTGCCAATATCTAACCAATAAAACATTAAAACGTGCTTGTCAACTTTGATAACACAGTATTTTTTCCATTTCCTGAAAAAAAGCTAATTTTGAAATCTAAGGTTTCAAAAGACAGTGACCACAGTGTTCATTGATCATAAACGTGTTTTATGCGTAGTAACTTGAATTTAGATTTTTTTTGTAATATTTTGTTTTGTAATTTTGCTCTTACTGGTTACCATTGTATCACTAATATATTTGGCAACATTGTAATAACTGGTTAACATGGATAAGAATTTGTGTTGTGTTGAATTTGTGTTTAGGTTAGTATTGGTTAGTAATATTAGTATTTATAGCAGTTAGTATTTATAGTTTTTGTAAAAGGGTCACCAAGAACAAAAATCTTTAGTTTATTCACCCTCAGGCCATTTAAAACCTATATGTGATCGACTTGCGTGAAACAATTTTTTTTATTTTGAGAAATGTCTCAGTGGTTTTGTACGGAGCCCGTCTGGTCACCCCTCGGAGAAAAAAAAACAAGACCCGCAAATCCATGGCCACAGTTTCGTAATTCGTTCCCTCAGTTTACAAAACCATGCTCTCGGATTAATAAACTGTACCCACGAGTTTACATACCGTGCTCTCAGTTTTGTAAACCATCCCCTCAGTTTTTGAAATCTGTACCCACAAATTCATAATCCGTGCGCACGGTTTTGCAAACTGTAGCCTACTCGCGGAATTGAAGCCTCTGTCTGTCAACAGAACAAGCTCCTTCCTATAGGAACATTAACGAATATTGTATACTGTTTTATATATAAATTGTCCTAATGTTACACACGAGTGCGTGGCGCATATAAAGCATGCGTTCATTGCCGCGTTTCACTGGCATAAAGTTGGAATGACATTAAACCTTCGTGAATTTAGGGACCATCTCTAAAGTACACATTAAAATACCTTTTTCCAACTTCAATGGCATTTAAAGGGAATGACTTATACCGACAAGACTAACTGTACAGTGTTCATGTGTGTGTCAGATATAATGCACACCTTTTAGATTATTTATATTTATTATAATAAACAGTTAAATCAAATGCAAATATTCTTATGTGTTTCACTGCTGTATGGGCTCATACATAAATATACAGATTTTAAAGCTCAATAGTATTTAAAGGGAATGACTTCTCTGACTAACTGTAACGTGTTCATGTGTGTGTGAGATAGAATGCACACCTTTTAGATTATTGATATGTATTAAAATAAACCGTCAAATCACATGCAAACATTCCTATGTGTATAATGGTCTCATACACAAATATACCATTATTTAAAGCTCAATAGCAATACGTATAGGAATATGTACATATGATTTGATGGTTTATTTTAATACTCAATAATTTAAAAGTTGTGCATAATAGCTGACACACACATGAACACTGTACAGTTAGTTTTGTGGCTATAAATCATTCCCTTTAAATGCTTTTGAAGTTGGAAAAATGTATTTTAATGTGTACTTTAGAGATGGTCCCTAAATTCACGAAAGTTTAATGTCAAACCAACTTTATGCCAGCGAAACGCGGCAATGAACGCATGCTTTATATGCGCCACGCGCTCGTGTGTAAACACATTAGGACAATTTATATATAAAACAGTAGGCCTATACAACATTCGTTAATGTTCCTGTAGGAAGGAGCTTGTTCTGTTGACAGACAGAGGCTTCAATTCCGCGAGTAGGCTACAGTTTGCAAAACCGTGCGCACGGATTGCGAAAGCGTGGGCACAGATTATGAATTCGTGGGTACAGATTTCAAAAACTGAGGGGACGGTTTACAAAACCGAGAGCACGGATTGTAAACTTGTGGGTACAGTTTATTAATCCGAGAGCACGGTTTTGTAAACTGAGGGAACGAATTACGAAACTGTGGCCACGGATTTGCGGGTCTTGTTTTTTTTTCTCCGAGGGGTGACCAGACGGGCTCTGTAGTTTTGTGTCCATGCAAAGGAAGTCAATGAGGGCCAGTGTTGTTGGGTTATCAACATTCTTCAAAATATTTGTATAATTATATTATATTTTAGCTGTTTGTCTAACAGTATGCTATTTTGCCAGTGGGAAATGTAGGGAGGGAAGATCAAACGATCTTTATTGTTCAGCCATGGTTTGAAGTTTCCAGATGCCACATATAATATACACAAATAATATCAACAAAAAATAAACTTTTTGTGCTGAAGTTATTTAGATATATTTGTGACTGTCTGTGATTTAAATCTACTTTGGCCACTCTGCCCTGGGTGTTTGTGTCCCTGGGTGGGGGGCAGCCCAAAACAAGACAGCTGCTGCTGGACCCAACAGACTCGCTCATGACATCAGACCCTCTGATATTTTAAAAGGGGCCGCAGGCCAGGGAAGCGAGCTTACTGTGGACTCTCTTAGCCAAGCAGTCTCTTTGAACGCTAAGAAATCCTCTACTCTGCTTTTGAGGAGCTGACCAAAATCCCACATTTCGCTTCTATCGGGATATGACCTATTAGCCCTGGGTTGGCAATGCTGCGGCATTGCCCTATTCCCCGTTTCTCATCAGCCAGCTCGAGGAGAAAAATGCCTAAGTCCTCCAGCAAGGAAAAGGCACCCCAGGCTCCTCTGGAGAGCCAGGCGCTGGAGCTGGCTGATCCCAAGGAGGTGGCCAAGGAGCCTCTGCCTCCTCAGAAGGTCCTCAGGATATTCAGCATCAACATCATAGCTCAAAGTCTGCCTTTCTGTCGCAGACGGGTGAGTGAACGCCAGGAGTCTAAACATTGCTTTGCCCTACTTTGTGCCTGTATTAGGAATGGACATTCATTTAAAGTTTAATTTACTATGTTCATGTCACTGAAAATGTTCTGTGAGCTGGACTGGACACTAGTGTTGGTGTATTTGTTTGCGTGTGTCAATGAGAACATTGAGTCATAAATCTGTGGCTCCTTTAAAGTCAACATAGCATCCAGTCATTGTTGGTGGGTGGCGAGACTTTACAGGATATTTTAGTCATGTTTTTTTAAAAACTAAACTTGATTTAGTTAATATTTTTACACAATAATCAGTGATGTACTGTACCAGTTTTTACCTATTTTTCTTTACTTGCTCTCTTTACAAAGTACTGTTCCTCAGGAAATTTGAACCCAAGTATTATGTCTTCAGATTTTGAATAGAATCCACTGTGGCGCTGTTTAAAATGCATTAGGATGTGCTTGGATTGTGAGTCATCGTTCAACCTTCAGCCTCCGTCGTTTTTTAAACCAACAATAGCAGTAATTGCACGTGCATAGTCAGGAGACTCAATATAGCAGCAGCAGCCTATGAGCTAGTCACACTGTGCTGCATTGCTGTCATTTTAGTGTTCCACCATCACACCCTAAATATATTATTCACATAGCAACATTTATGATGAATTCATGCTTCAAGGTAAAATTACATCTGGGTAAGGACATTAGCATGTATACTTGTATAGATGGGTGTGAAACCATGTACATTTTCGACTCCTTTAACTCAACAGGAGTCCATTTTTATATACATTTAAGAGAAAGTGCCATCTACGATGCGCAGTTCGTTTGTCACGACTTTAGTCACTTCTACGATCTCAGCCGGTGCCCTTAAAAAGGCTTGTCGGGGAGTTCCTATTTTTAACCCTGCCCAGGACCATTGAAAATGTATTGATTGGTTAGGAAAGCAGCTGCTGTGTGGTTTTCACGACGTCCCACCAATCTCACACCACAGCGACACGTGTGCTGCATAGTCGAAGCGGGAGTGGCCCGGAAGGACACCCTACACGACCATTTTCGCTGAGGACTCGCCACAATGTTACACCTCAGCAACTGGCGAACTGTTAAACACGTGACCTTCTGGTCGTAGCCGTTTCGCTAAATAAAGCCCTTTAGCTTGTTTGATAAAGGTACTGTACTGCGAACAAGGTATTAGGCCTTTTTGTAACAGTCCGAAAATAAAATCTTTTTCCACATCACAAAATCATTCATTCTGAGAAGATTCTTTTTTTAGACATCACCATTTACGGCAGCATTATTTGTAGTCTAGATGTCTTGATGCCGGGACATTTTTGTATTTAGCTTTGAGTCACTCAGATGTTTACAGGTATTTTCTCACCTTAATCTGTAATTTGTTTGGATGAAGGAGAATTTAAGATTTCCTGTAGCTCAGTTGTTAGAGCATGGCACTAGCAATGCCAAGGTCATGGGTTCGATCCTATGGGATTGCACATAGTCGGAAACAAATGTATAAGCAATGTAAGTCGCTTTGGATAAAAGCGTCTGCCAAATGTAAATGTAAGTATGCCGTTAGGCCATTGGTTGTGGGTATTATGAGGAAAATGTTTGTAAGTCTATGAATATTATAGATGGGGTAACATGCTATTTCAAGCATTCTGACTTTTTACAATGTTAAACGTGCTGGCTTCTCATGCTTAACATGGTCAACTTAATAAAAAACGATACACTCACCCAGCACTCCAACTTGTTTCGGAAAGTTTTTTATAAGTCTGGATCCCGGTTTCGTAACAGGGATCCTATTCCTTTTACTGGTCATTCTCCCAGAAAAGCACTCCCACACGTCATACAACGAGATAAAGACCACGCGCTAGTGTGAGAGAAAGAGCATGCCCACGAAAGAGCACGCCCATCAATGAAGGAAGTTTAGCTGTGTTTGTTTGCTCACTGCATTTCGGTGAGGAATGTTATATAAACGGTGGGTATAACGCTGGATTTGGAGATCATTTGAAACTGATAGATGGCGCTTTCCCAGCGCTAGGACTGTGATGGTATGATTTGTTTTCTTACCGCGGTGAAGACTAGGGCTGTGTATTGGCAAGTGCCTCCCGATACGATACATATCACGATAGATGGGTCATGGTACAATATATTGGTATGTATTTCGATATGATACACATTTGCGATATATTGCAATACTTTAAATAGAAAATGTAAAAAGTAGAGCTAGAAATACAACATGCTGTGCACCACCGGGAGTTTTCTGTAAGGATAAGTGTAAAAACATCCCTTACCTCTGCAGAGTGGCCATGATGTGCGATGCATGGACCTTTAGATCAGAGGTTTGGGTTCTCAAACTGTGGATTGCGCCCCTCAAGTGGGTAGCACAGGGGAATAAGGTGGCTCACGCAAGTCACTTGGCTGTTGTGGTGCATTACAGTTAAAACAATGAACATGGGCAGTATAAAACCCCTGCTTCATCCGTGCTGTAAATGCGCTGGTGTCACATCCGTGAAAGCACAATACATGTCATTGTTACTTTTCTTAATAAACTTTTTGTCTAATGCACTGCAGTAGCCAAGTGACTTGTCATGACTTGCGAAGCCTACAAACAGCATTATTTTATATAACTCATTACTCCATGACTTATTTTGAAAACCAAAGCACACCCACACATCAGCTCTGAGAGCTTGAAGCGTTCTTATTTTTTTCGCCATGCTCGCTTCCACTTACTTTTGGCCGTATGTATATGACATGATTTTAAAAAATATATCGATAGTAGAGGTATCACTATCGATACACTATTGAAAAAAAAAATATTGCGATAGTTACATGTATCGATATCTTTGCACAGCCCTAGTGAAGACGCAACAAATCATGTGGTTTGGCGGTTAATCGCACCTAACCACCTCCCCAAATCCAGGGGTAACAATATAAACGCACTTGTCCAAACGCAACTTGTTGAAAGAAACTTTGAATAATTCATCGTTTGTAATAGCAAATTATCATTAATATTATTTAACTATTAATTAGGCTACATTTATAAAAACAACCTTTTTATATGCAACATAAGAAGGGAACATCGGGCTAGCCTATAGTGTTCAGCTGTTGTACAACTACTGGGCCGCTTAAGTGAATCTGCAAGTAGTGCTGCCTTATTTTAGGTCTGCTTTTTGCGAGGAAAACCAACATGTTCATTTTGTCTGGTTTCAGCGAGGCTCTTAAATAGGGATGTGCATGAATGTTCAAATATTCGATCCGCAATAACTATTCGAAAATTAAAAATGCCCTACTGAATATTTGTATTTTTCATAAGAATAAAAGCTGCGTCACCACAGGGTTAAGTTACCTCTACAGAAGACCCTAGAATTGTCATGTCTTATCTAATGCTTCTTCTCTTCATCTGTAATGATTTTATAATAAACAGAAAATGTTAAAAATAATTTGTATGTTTTCCTAAATCTTTGTTCACTCAGATCGCAAGCTAGTTGAAATATTTTAAGTTTACACACCGGATGCCCGGATCGCGTGTTATGCTCTGCTCACATCACCATATTAAAATGTTTCAAAACTGGTGAGCCACAGAATTCGTTAACATTACTTACATTAAGTATAAAAATACCAACATAATATTAAATGATTAATAGTAATTCATTTATTACCATAACTTCGGAGCGGTTGTTCTTTGTAAATTCATTCGTTCGTTAAAAATATATCAAGTAATGTTAATTTCAACAACTTGAAACATGAAAATGTACATTTCACTTAAACTAATGTTAATGAATTTAATCTAAGCATAAGGCTGGTACATTTTTCCATGCCTAAAAGGCTGAAGTTCAAAAGGGTCATCGCCTTCAAGTTACAGCCTGTAAATAAATTCCGACGGTTGCTTTTCTTGTTTGTTTTAAAACGCGCTGTGATTCCTTAGTTACCTAAATAAATAAATAACTACCTTATTTATATGAGGTGCCGTTCAGCTGGAAATATCTTCCTCAGATGACGGTCACGTAATAAACAGGGAAACATGCTAAATAATGGCTCCCGCTTTGTTGTGGGGTATTTTTTAGTATCTTAACAGTCGGTTTGGAGGTATCAAGCCCGTTTACTTTATTTATGATCAACACTATAAAGAATAAAGCCAGATACTCTTGTCAGATCTGTTACCGGGAGTTAGAAGAGCAGTAAAACAGGCCTATATGCTTGTTTTTCTTATCAAGAACATGTAAAACAAAATAAACAAGATAACCATATATCACTGACTGTCAGTACACATTGCGTTTTGTTTTGTATGTTTTCTTTTTGTACCATTCCGCGCAGGTTTAAATGCAGTTTTTATGTATTTAAAAAAAAAAAAAATTTCCAACTTTGCTAATTTTCAGTTGAAATGCAATTGAAACCATCACAGAAATTCTAATGGTTTCCATTAAAATACAATTATGAACCATTAGCTTTTCCCATTAAAACCAAATTCCTTATTGTTTTGTGTTTTGGGGGATTTAATGGTGTTCTATTGGTTCCCATCTGCCAGATAACATCCCACCATCATAACATACCAGTAGAGTCCATTATAGTTTCAATACAAAATCAATACAATTCCCATTATAACCATTATTTTCATTACATTTTCTATTGTGTTTTGGGTAGGATGCTATTGTTTTTTTTCAACAGGGATGTCTTTATGGTTTTATTTGTAATGTTAGTGCCATTCTATGTTTTTCAACATGAGGGACAATCCTCCATCACATCCGTGATTCAAACACCACTATAAGATTACACTGTAAAAAATGTAATTTTACAGATTTAAAATGACAAAAATTGAATGTAAAATAATGTAAAATAACAAATTACAGAAAAAGACGGCAAATTTACAAGTAAAACAGGGAGACGGGAAAGTTATTTTACGGTTTATTTCTGCCCCCCTCAGCTGCCAGAAAATTCAAGTTTTCACAGTGTACGCTGTTCTGTTTCCACTGGGTTACACAGAGTAAAAAATACTGATTCTTACCACATTCTTGTCTTTGTGTCAGCTGTAGGGTGTGCACACTGTTAATGAAGTCTACACCCTCCCTTTACTGTTTCTTAAACTCCTAACAAGACATGCATCACTTGAACCTTATAGTTTGGGCGTTACCATCCTAAAATTGCAATTTACAGTAAAATTCAGCTTATAAAAACCAAGTTGCTGCCAACCAAATGTTGCTGTTTTGCATAATTTCTCTACATGCTGGTGCACAGAAGTGAATTCTCCCCACTGGTGTCAAGGTCAAACTGTTAAATGTCAATTACCCACAGTAATCTAAGCATTTGAAAGAGTACCCGAGTGCAAAAGCGGCATATCTCTTTCTAAAACTTTCATTGTGTTAGTGTAATAAGAAAAATTCAAGGCCTGCTATATTTTCCAATGCATTGTTTGATACGTGACTTTTTTCTCTCTCTCAGAGGACATTGCGTGAGCCCTCCAAATGATAGCACAGAGAGAAAGCAAAATAAAATTGTCTATATCACTAATGTGCACGTTCCTTCTGGAAGATTAGCTTGGAGGCAAAAAGGGAACTTTTCTCCTGAGGTTTGTCTTTGTTCTTGAGATGGTGGTGTTCAGAATTCAATTTATCGTCCCTTCCTTTTTTTCTTTAATAAAACGACCCTCTGCTGAGACTGCGAAGATTCCCAAAGCGAGCGGAAGAGAACAGAGCAAAAATAGTCTTCTAAACTTTGACATCACAAAACACGCATCCTGTTGCCTCACCAGATGAGCAGCTGCTTTGGACGCCACCTTGCAGAAGTGACTTGAGATGCACCAGCTGGTCCTACTGAATGGAATAACTTAAATTTCTTATGGTCCCCGTGGGCCAATATTGGATCCCTAAAGGTTCACTCTCAGCAAGTTTTACTAAGCATTAAGGAACAGCTTCTTTAATGGTAGCTCAGAATGAAAATACTTTATTTGAATTCATACTCTTTCGGTTTTCAGCTCTTCTTCTGTCTGTTGTATAATTAACTTTGCAACTGAGTCTCTAGTCAAGATATGCTGAGGAGACAAAACCCTCCATTTTCCCAGGCCTGGTATAGATTCCAGCTGTTGCTGAAGAGACCACCAGGAAATGAACACAAGTTGTCACGCTAGCACACTTGGGTGCGTATTACTTTTCTATCCTGATCTACTCTACGGTTTCAGTGATCCGGTCCTGCCCATCAATGCTATGCTACTTCCACCGTCACCAACAAGAGCCAAGTGCAACTTGAGACTCTTGCCTTTGGCCTGCAAGTCTCACATAGCAAGTTTTCTTAAAAGAATACCGTAATTCACCCAAAAAACAGATTTACGCAACTTTCACTTTTTTGTATTTTTGAATTTATGTAGCCCTTCTGTACAGCAAGCGTTCATAGAGACCATTTCTGTCAAGCTTCTCAAAGAATGGGATAAAAATCATTTAAAGCACTACAAAAGTAGTTCACACGATATATATAGTGTATACACTAAGGTTCTAAGTAATCAAATCCCCAACAAATTTTCAGCAAACTGTTTTAAAATGACACATTTAAAACTTTCACGCTCATTTCAATGACAGCTTTAATTTTTGGTGCAAGATGTCTTGAATTTTGGTATCCAAGCACAGGGACATAGTGTGTGTGTGTTCAAGTATACATTTTCAAAGAAAAAATATATTTTTACATCTCTTCATTCTATAACCAAATCTCTGTAATCAATCTCTTCAAAGTCAAAGAGTTGTCTATATGTTCTGAAGTGTGTGAGTGCTTAAAGGCTTTCTTTTGGTTTTTAAAGTGATCCATGTGCTAACAATTTCACACACAAGAGCCCTGCAGCACCCAAACAAATCTGTGTGTTAAATGTTAAATTCTGCACACTTATTTGAATGACTTTGTGTGATGTCAGTATGCTCTGATTTGTTTTGAAATGTTTGTGTTTTTGTGTGCTGTGGTTAGTATACGCCGATGGGTTTTATTTAAAATATAGACGGGACGGTGCATGTCTTCATGTGTGTGTTTTGCTGAGGGGCAATTGGACACTCTCCCACAAGTCTGATCATGACTCCTCTTGGAGGAAGATTGTCGTATTAGTCATGTGTTTCCTTAGAAATAAAAGTCTCACTTTACAACACCTTCATTTTCTTCAAGATGTTTTGATGGAATGGATCATAACATTTGATGCTCACTTTTAGGGGTGGGTATCATTCCACTTTTATCTGCTCCAGTTTTGCATACTGAATCTGATTCTTAACAATTCCCAGTTTTGATTCCAATATGGTTTAAAAAGTAGTATTTTTACTTAATTTAACTTGAGTAAAAGTAGCTTTAAAAACAATGTATGTATCAAATGTGGTTGAGTAGAAAGTATGATATATGCTTTTTAATCTAGTAAAAGTACATTTTTTCAGAGTAAAAACACTGATCAAGTATGTATATTGTAATGTACTCTAGTACTTTACAGTTCTTATCTTAAAGGGATAGTTCACCCAAAAATGAAAATTCTGTCATCATTTACTTACCCTCATGTTATTTCATACATGTATACATTTATTTGTTCCGATGAACACAGAGAAAGATATTTGGAAGAATGTTAGCAATTTTCAGCTCTTAGACATCATCCACTAATATCTCTCGCTATCTCTCTAATTTATAAAGGTATGAAATGACACGAGAGTGAGTAAATGATAACAGAATTTTCATTTTTGGGTGAACTATCCCTTTGAGTATCAGATTGGTTGATTTTTGTGTATAGGGTGAATAAAGTAGCCATTTTGATTTTGTGGCAATTGATTTGCTGACTTTTGTGTTAAACAATTGACCATTGTGCTAATGTCATGAAAACTCAATTAAGGCACGTGTGGACAGTTTTAGTGACAGATTTGTGAAACACTTGCTGTTTCATATATTGCGCATATTTTAAAGGAAAGTGCTTTTACCCAGGTGACCTTTCCTCACTTTGTTGACTATGAGCACTTTGTGAGTTCGGTCAGCTGATGTGTCCTGCACAGAGAACTCGTTTGCTGCGATGAGATGATGGGATTGCATTGCCCTTGAGCTCCAAATAATGCATAGTGGATGCATCAGCCCAAAGCTATTCTGAGCAAGCTATTGGGCAAACAGGGTTTATTATATGAGAAAGACCCCCACCCAACATGACTAGCTGTCTCATAATTGGCCACAAACTTGTAAGTTAGGAAAGAGAGATGCTAACACATTTTCTCAGGCTGTGATTGCCAACTGATAGTGGGTGCCATTAAGCCAGTATGGTCAGTGCAAGTCCAGCTGGCACATTAGGGTGGCACACCCACCCAAGAACAAAACCGCTGAGAGTGCTGACTTTTTTTTTTTTAGTTGGCCTTTTAGATTGATTTTTGGGCCACCCCTGCACTCCAAAAACCTGCTGAACTCAGTCAGTGACTTGAAAACCTCCCACCTGCTAAAGGCTGCCAAGAGTTGCTGACATTTCTCGCAGAGCTGCCAGGGGACAGGAGAAAGCCAGTTTCAACCCTTTGTGACTGACTTCTAAGCAACACAAGATTTCTATTATTATTATTATCAATTATATTGGCCCCTTGTATGGGTACAAAGCCATTGACACATTTCTTGAAATATCTTCTTTTTATGTTCCATAGAAGAAAGTATGTCATAAGGGGTGCATACATGACAAAATGCTTTCCAAGATGCTGCGTAACCCCTACCCTGGACCCACACATCCAATCCACATAGTTGAGCTCCATAAAGCAGAACCAATCTTTCCCATTGATCTTTCATTTTATCTAAAGTAACTCTTTTAGCAGTGCCCTCTAAAGCAGACTGGGAGCTGAGCCCAGAGCCTGGCTAAGCACCATGTCTGGTCTTCATTCCTAGTCCTGTGCGATCATTTCTCACCTTTCCTTCCCGCCACTCCCTCAACCTGTCTTAATCCACCCATCCATGTCACCCACATCACCGATGTCACTCCAGCAGCGAGTCGGGTGGCCATGGTGGGGACTTATGCAGCTGTCTCCATGGTTTGTTTAATTTGTGAATTAAACCGTGTGCTGCTGCTTGTGTGGTCCAGCCTAGATTTAGAGGTAGATGGGCATTTCTTGGACCAGCTCTCTGGATTGAGTGAAAGCTGAGAGAGATGGAGGTTTTTCTCTGCCCATAATGATAATAACTGGTTTAAACTATGAGTTAAAGTCAACTTAAAAATATTAGTTAACATTACTATTTTGCACCAAATTCATGTAATAACTAATATTTTTATGTTGATTTAACTAAAAATTTTAAGGCAGCTGGGTAACTTAATTTTTTAAGTTGAAACAACTAATCAATTTTTACATTGTTGTTGTTTTTTTGCATCTATTAGCAGTAAATTGAAACGGTCAAAATAGTCCAAATACCAAAAAAGATGCAATGTTTGCAGATCTTGAATGCTGCAAAGAAAAGTTAATATTCCTGTGTAAAATACATGTAAAAAAACATTAGTATTATGTTTAAGGATATATGATGAACAAGCCTGGTTTTAACACAACTTTCATACATCTTTGCATTCTCTTGGTCTTTTATAATGCTGTTGGGGGACTTTGTCATTCTCAAGATTTGATGATCAACACAGCTGAATGAACATTAAGTATCTATTAATTTCCACTAATATCCATCATAATTTTCAATACAACAGTACATAGCTATGAAAAATGGCACACGCGAGTTCTGTGAACATTTTTGAGTGGTAACGAAATAGTTTAAATGTTTAATGCATTGAAATGTAACATTCACTACTGCTAAATTCATAAATCTAATGCCGTTTTTGCTACTGTGCTGAAGTTTTAGCAGACATGCTGTGTTTGTTGCTCAGCACAGGAAACCTGACTCGGATTCCCAGATTGATCAGGTGGACCGTTTATCATGTGGGTGATGGAGTTCAGGCATTCTCCAGGCCTATTTATAAAAGGCACTCATCTAAAGACATACACCCCTTCCCTTACCTGGGGGTTGAAGGTTTAGAGCTTGTAGGTGTGTGATAACACAATCACGTCGTAAGATTCCAAGCAATGTAATTGTAATGCGTGTTTCGATAATTAAAGAGGTCTTTCAAGATTAAATTTGTTCTTATTCCTTGTTGCATTTTATTCCAATCCTGGAATTAATTCAGTTTCAGTAGTGAGGTCTCGCTAAATTGATGCTGAACAAAATGTTTGTCCTTTGGCTTGTGCACCCGCTCGCACGAATGTAACCCGGCGACGTGCCTGGTTATTAATAGGGTCCTAGCATTACCGTCAGGCTCACTGGAGCATTGCAAAGTAATCGCTCGGCTTCAACCTCATCATACGACCGATTATTTTCCATCAAGGGTTTTGATTTGAAATTCTGTGTTTTGTTGTAGAACTGACTTAAGCAGAACTTTGACGTTTGAAGAATAACGTTTTTGTTCTTAATCCAGCCTCTGTCGCTTTTAACTGTTAACCGCTGTGTTCACAGCTGTTATCTTGTGTACATAGACAGAAGTATGCAATAGGGAGGACAGGGGAGGATTGTCTAGTTTGATGATCCGTTCTCTGTTTTGACAGATTTGTTTGTGTCTGGATGCTTTCATGTTCAATATCAATGTTCTGTGATGTATGAAGATGTGTGTGAAACTGTTGATCAGATTTTGTTGAACAGTTGTTTTGTGGTGTAACCATGTTGTAACCACCGTGCTCGTAATGTTTTAAACGTTTTTTTAATTGTGAGAAAGCAAGAAGCTTTCATTTATTGTATTAAAAGTTTAGAAATCTATGAAATGTCCTCATTTGGTATGTATGTGTGTTGGGTGACATTGATTCTGAATTCATGCATTGCCATAGATTTAAATGACATCACATTCACTTCTTATTAAACCTAGCAACCAACCACCCACCCCCTAAGCACAGGGCTAATTGAATCGGGCCTTTAACAGACCCTCGCTGTTAATTTATGAGGGGACCATAGCTGAAGCTGACTTCTCAGATCTGATCAATGGATGTTATTAGCAGCCTGTTCGGGTCAGTGCTTACTACTGTGCCCACAGATTCCTTAAAGTCATGTTTGTGCCGGACACTAGATCATCTCATTGTTTTGAAAGCGGCACAGCAGGACTCTCTGCTCTTCAGTTTCACACCGCCATGAATTTTCAGTTGGCCTCCAGGAGATGATTTGAAACAGGTAAAAAAGCCAGGACAGTTATGCACATACATAACACAATATTTTCATAAAGCTTCAAAATAAACGTCAATCATTTGAATCTCTCATTGAAACGTGCATGTCTCATTTCGTCACAATGCAGTCAGGAGGACGCATGAGTAAATATGGCAATTTTCATATTTGGCTGTACTATTCATTCAACTGGTGAAAAGTTTCGACAACAAAACGTTTTGTAAATTTCCTCGGACCTTCTGAAAGTAGCTGTTCTCTCAGATGATTTGCGCAATGCTAGGCAAAGCAAGAACGCTCTGTCCTTCGACAAAAATATTTTAGTATGAAGTAGAAAGTTAAAGTTGAAATGAGGTATTCTCTGTATATTTGGATGAATTGTTATGAGCATCTCTTCGGTTGGTCTGTGAAGATCACTCGTGTGGGATGACTTAAACAGTCTAGCAGTTCTTTAAATTTTTTTAGTTTTGCAGTTCACTCTGGTTCTTGAATGTTCATCTGAGACAGTTTCTTCAAGGCTGCACACTTCTCTATCTTAAAAGAGGAACAGATTATATAAAACATGGATTTGAAAGCACCAATATTATGAGTCTCAATGCTAACGCTTTGAGCTGTCGCTAATAAGCACAAATGTGTTTAGTCACAGATAATAGATATAAACAAGATAAACCATTGCCGTTTCTAGTGACTGAGGAGGGAATGCAATACTGCTGTAGTGAAGTAAGTCCCGCCTTCGAGTAAAGAAATCCAATCGTTAATCCATATAGAGAGTATTCTCTGGGGTGGGGCTCCACACAGAGTCTCGTGAAGCTTGAGTGACCACAAAAAAGGTATTTTTTGTGCAGTTTAAGCTTAGGAAACAAAAGTTATGATATAGTTGATGTCAGGTTTAATTGTTGTTCAAGAATATGCTATTTAATTGTGATTTTTGACAGTATATCTGTCCTCGCCCATTCAAGTGAAATAGCTGCCCGGAGGTGTTGCAAACATGGCCGCCGACTGGCATGTCTTCCGCAAACTGATTTTGGTTCTGTATAAAAATCTTGGTAATGGTAACAACCCTCAAGGATGAAGTTGGCGGAGTTAACACTCCAGCTACTCTGATGATGTAATTAAGCTTGTTTCAATCAGCAGAGGTCTGTTGTTTCAGCCTATGATCTTGTAGACTTCCTAAGGTCAAAGAGTAATAACGTTCAGAGTGTTCTGAGATCAGAAGGTAGAATCTGCATGCTGTGGCTGTTGTCTGTGTTTGGATAGATGTCAGGAGCGGGGTGTGACTGCACGCTGGTAGAAGTGAGATCAGGCAGTGTAGCTGCTGTCTCAGCTCACTGTCTCTTGGAGGGTATTAGTTTACTGAGAGCAGCTTCATTGGACTCATTTTCATTTTATGCTTGTTTGTTCTGTTTGGAGAGCACATCTTATTTTGCACTATTTGACAAGTTTACAAATCTGAATATTTTCATTGTAGTTTTTGTTGTTGTGTAGCTTTAGCTTATGGGGTTAGTCATACACTGATAAACAGGGAATTCATTTTTGTGTCTGTGTGACATGGTTTCTTTTACATTTGACTGTCCCAAATTTCCAATCGTTAATCTTTTCTGGACATGGATTTACAAACCATTACTTTGAGTATTAACTTTTAGTTCTAAAGTAGTGTTGTCACGATACCAAACTTCGGTACCAGTCGGTACTATATGTGAAGATACTTGCATTTCCCGCTATCATTTTGAGCGCTTTTGAACAGATTATGGAAGACCTCTGATTGGCTATTGTGTTTCCAAGGTCATCGGATATGTCTTTGAATGGCTCCTTACCCGAGCGCTTGCGCAACCAAACCCGGAAGCGCGTGAAATGATCATTGCATCGCACTCTCTACCGAGCGCTTACACACGGAAGCGTTTTCTGAAAAATTATGTATATTCCCTTACGAAAATTTACCATGGTTTTACTACAGTTAAAACCAAAAACCATGATTACTGTAGTAAAACGATGGTTATCACAAAATAACCATGGTTTTGAAAACCATGTTTTTTGTAAAAAACATAGTAAACGATGGTTACTGTAGTAAAACCATGGTTTTGCCCAAAGTAATCAATGCGCCAAAAAAATCATGGTTACTACACTTGTACCACAAAAAAAAACATGGTTAATTTTCGTAAGGGTTACTTCTGCTCCTAATATCACCTGCCAACTGGCCAACACTGTCTCACGGGAATTCGTGACATTGTCGTTACATGTTGTTCGTGTTTACTGACACGAATTTCCCCCTTTTTTCGTGTCAGTCAGCACGACTTTCAATCTAATGTATTTTAATACACTGTATCTTTCATATGTATAAATATGTCAACGCAATCTGATGGGAATTCATACCTACAAGGTGGCTCATTCGTGTGAATTCCTATTTCCTACGATCTCATTAGTATGTTTTGTTATGATTCGACTTTTCCCCGTGATGTTAAGTTTAGGGGCGGGGTAAGGGGAGCAATTTATCGTTGTTTTGCCACCTCGCGAAATTCACGGTTTTAGCTAAATTAGCCTTTGCGGCTGTGATTTTAGGGTTCGGGGTGAAGTAAGGTGTTGGTTAGCCACATCCTAAAATATGTATAACTTCTTTTGATGTCAGGTTATAAATATATAAGTATATATATGTAAATACACACGCAGTCTGTGTATTGAAAGTCGTGCGGAGTGACACGAAAAGAAGGGTTGTGCTGAGTGACATTAAAAAAAGGTCGTGCTCACTGACGCGAAAAAATGGGGATATTCGTGTCGAAGAACACAAATTAATAGATTCCAAATTTTGTGTCTATGCCACAAACTGCCGTGAGACTGGGTTGAACTGGCACATTGGTTGTTTACTAAATTCAGTTTTTACTCTCATTTGAAGCTTGGTGAGTGTTAATGTTGGACCATGAGTGTTGTGTAAAACACCTTGTGCTTTAATTTGTTAAATAAACACCTCATAAAGTCACTGGGTTTGTGCTCAACAGGACAAAATCAGTGCTTAGAAGTGCACGCCAAACCCTTAACAGCATTCACAGCCCCATCAGCATTCACAGACGTACCAGCCTGTTGTTTATCTCGCACTAGCCTGTTGATTTCCATCCCTCTCTGCCCTCAGTCATTGAGACGGAAGGGCTGAAGAGACTCGGCATACTGATTCAACCTGACTCCATTGATTATAAAAGGCTGTTGTATTGAAATGAATAGTTTGGCTGCAATCACTCATTCAAGAGTTATGGATTGCGGTTAAAAGTACCATGATATACAGAATATCAATTAAATTTAACTTCTTTAGTAGGGTGGATGGCTATGGTATGGCTTTAATAATTTGGTAGAGCATGCCTTATGTAGTTTGTACTTGCATACTAGTTGTTGTGGTAACTGTCAGTGACAGCATGATCATGAGATATGAAGTGAAGACTGTGAACTTAATGCTAAACATTGTTTTTCTTTCTTCTTTTCTATGTCCATCATCTCTACTCTTGATGTCATGGCTGGATTGGCCCATGATAGGTAAGACAAATGTTTTCTAGTCTGTTCTGCCTCTGTGATCTGTCACCTTATAAAAATATATGACTACTACTTAACGACTTGCCATTTTCTGTTCACTTTCCATTTCCTGCATATTATAAACATCTGTGCACACAAGCGTCTAACTGAAGGTGCTGTTTTAGTTTGTGTACAGCAGGTGGCAGTGTGGTTTAACAGCTGGTGCCTTTATTTAAGTGGGCAGCTCAATGTTGTTTATTTTGCTGTTATTTGTAATCCATCACATTTGTTCAACATATATCAGACATATAGTACAACAAAGTGCATGATGTAGAAGCTACTTTTATGGGTATATTACTTTTAGTATGCAAAGAACATGATATATATATTTTTTGCTATATGATAAAATTACTTTTGTATCAGAAAATGAGATTAAGTTCCTTTTAATACATTCTCAATGAAGTTGAGGCTATTAGTCTCTCAATCTATGTACTCCAAAAAACATATTTTTATGGGTTAGCCAGTGCATTCATAGTTTTATTAACACTCAAAGGGATAATTCATCCAAAAATCGTCATTTACTCATCCTCAGATTGTTCAAATCCTGTATAAATGTCTTTGTTCTGCTAAACACAAAGAAAGGTATTTGGAAGAATGTCAGTAACCAAACGGATCTCATGCCCCATTGACTCCCATGATATACTATGGAAGTAAATGGGAGATGAGATTTGTTTGCTTACTGACATTATTCCAAATAACTTCCTTTTTGTTCAGCAGAATAAAGAAATTAATACAGGGTGGAACAACTTCATGATGAGTAAATGATGACAGAATTTTTATTTTTGGGTGAACTATCCCTTTAACAGTCATAGCTTGGTTTGATATTCTGATGTCCTCCAAATAAGAGCTTTGATCAGTTAAGTTATCCCAGGTGCACGTATCCTAGGTACTGCAAATAGGTTCTTTGGGCACTGAGCAAAACCACTTTAGCTCGTGCAGCGGGATGCCCGCTCTTGGCTTTGAACAACGGTGCCATTGTTGGCATAGCAGAATTGTTCTGCATTGTGCTGTGATGGTGTCTGAAGTGTTGTGTTAACCTTGGTTTGTGAGCCAGGGCCAGTCGGTGATCAGATAACTGCATTTCCCGCAGTGCCTTTTGTGACAGCACAGTGAGGACACTGTACTTGGAACCCCACAGCCTCCGCAATGGCGCGTTCTTTGCTTCAGACTAAGCAAGCTGAGTGGCCGACACGTGTCGAGGGGACAGAAGTCACTGCCAGCTGATGGGTGGTTCAGATGAAGGGAATCTTGAAAGTCTTGGCGATGCATCAAAAGCACTGTTTCTTTTATAAGATCGTGGCTAAACGACTTCTGCCTGCCTTTTTGTGTATTGGTTCATTTTTCCAGGATTTTTAGCTGCATCCTGTTTTGTTATAAATGGGGTTTGTGACGCAAGCACCAGCCTGTGAAACAGGGCTTGTCACTCTACAAGTAACCAGAATCTATCTCAGCAGACCATAAAAAGAAACTACTCGTAATGAATTAACATCAGAAGTAGCCAAATTGAATGGGAAAGTTGCGTTTTAGAGCTGTAAAGCATTTTAATGCTCCTTTACTTATAAAAGCTTTGCCGTTCCATTTTATCAGCCTGAAACAGAGCCACTAAAGCCCTGTTTAAGCTGAGATCCAGAATGTGGTGAACGCTTCCTTTTCCCCCCACTTCAAATAAAGCGATTAAGTGTAGACTCGCCTTCTCATGGGCTAAACAATAAATGGTTTAGTAGTAGATTGTTAAATTGTAAATATGGTTACCTTCGCCGTTCCAGTCGTGTTGGTAACCCACATGAAACGGTAATGAAAGTATAGAGAAAATTCCCATCTAATGAACTTTGTGGCTAGGACATAAATAAACAGAATGCAGTCATTATTAAAGCAGTAAGTCACAAGAGACTGTGCATTACGGTGGTTTTATCACCAGTAAGGGGTTATTCCTGATGAAAAGCAGATTTTCAGGTGTGTTTGTTCAATGGCTTTGATCTTGCATTTGAACAAGTACGTTTTATAATGGATTTTATTACATCAAGTCATATTTAAACTAAAGGCATAGTTCACCCAAAAATGAAAATGCTGTCATCATTTACTCACCCTTTTGTCATTTCAAACCTGTCTGACTTTATTTTTACTGCAGAACACAAAAGAAAATATGTTGGAAAATGTTGATAACCGAACACTTCTACTTCTACTCTATAAACACAAAACCAATAGTTTTTGTCAATAGGTATGCCGTTGATGAGGGTAAATGATGACAGAATTTTCTAAATTTAAATTTCTTTGAAACCAAAAGGTTTCTTGTTTTTCTCTGATGTATTTTGGTTCCAACCATAAAGTCTGCAAATGTCAAAATTTGGTTTCCAAATTTAGCATTTTTGTCATTTATGTTTTTGTGCATGCTTAAATATCTTGCCCAAAAACAAAATCCCTTTTCACTCCCCTTCATAAGGACAACCTCACTACATACTTGACCCTTGCCGCCACTAGTTATGGGGTTCATTGCCACATTCCGTCCTTTCAGAGAAAGTCATCCAAACTGTTTCCATCGCTCACGGTATTTCCCTTTCCTCCCCTTCCCTCAGAAGCTTTGGCGTTCCGGTCGAGTGCACATCACAGGAATCTCAATGCGAAACAGGTGGACTTCAAACGCTCATCTTCTGAAAAGTTTAACGCATTATGACTGAGAATTTTTACACGCTTTAGCATGAATCTGCGAGCACAAAGCTCCCAAACCCCTCACAAGCAAAAAGATGAATACATATGCATAACCATTTCCTCAAACAGCAAGAGAACCTTATTTTTTTGGTCCGTCACAAGAGCCGAGCCGTCTTCATTCATGGTATCATCACATCTCCTCTTTGACGTGCTGTAAACCACCCACCATCACATTCCCATCTGCTCTTTGTTAAGCCCGTGGTTGTCTGTTACACGCCGCCCCTTTAATAAACATACATCTCCTGTTCGGCCTGCTGTATAGCTGCATTGAGGAGATCTCGGCTGTTTAACAATCACTGCAGAAGCTTCTTAACGGATAGGCAGCAGAACACTGTGTACCTGATAGAGTTTCTTTGTGGCTTGTGTGTTCTGAGAGATGTTTTATTGAATAGTAAATGAAGCTTCTGAACTGTTGTTTGGATAAGACTTGTTGAATAGGGACAATGCTGTGTAAATACTTTTTCCAGTAATATAATATAAAGCTTTTTGCATTCTCACGAGACCATGAACTTACAAGTAACCACCTTGTTGTCTGGTGGGGGTAGCAGATAAAGGCAGTACTATGTTTCATTGAAAAAATACAAAGGTGCTCAATATAGGTTAAAGGTTTGGCCTATTTGCTGGGTGCAGTCAGCTGTTGCTGGTAGATTTTGAAGTAGTTTTTGTGTCTCATTTGGTACCATTCAACAGTGTCTGTTGCCATTGAGTTAAATGGGGGAAGCTAGTGGATAGCGTTCTCTTTTATAGTATTATAGAGCTTTTGGATATTGAGTGATTAGTATATTCATATACCATGGTATTGTCATTGTACTGTATATGTCCAGAAATGCATACATTTGCTGTGTATTTAATCTGTATCCAAGTTCCTTGTTTGATCACATTTATTATTGACGTGTGTGCACAGTGTATCGCAAAGGAAAATAAATTTGAAACTGGGTTAAATCTCAGTCAGTCTCTGCAAGCTAATGTGTACTAAACGTATCCCAGAGGATCTTGGGTTTAGATTATCAGTGTCAGTATATTACCTCTTTCAAGTCGATACAGTACTGCAGTCAATTTCAAGTCCTCCACTGAAGATACCGGGTGCTGTTTTAGAACATAAATTTTTGAAAATAAAAAAATCAATGCGGACCACCCAGAGCCCATTGTGGCTAAGATGAGGTTTGGATTTTTGTTTTGTACGTAATTGTGACATAAACGCAAACATAAGGAGTGTCTGGACATATTTGCTTTGCCTGTGAACTGAGTTAACTGACCTTGGGAATGGTTTTTGGAACTTGGTTAAAGGCCACAACTCAAAAACAGAGTTTCTGAGTTCAAGTCTTCCAAAATGGATCTCTTGAAGAACCAAATTTTTGACATAAAGAGTGTTGTCCACGTAACAGTTTATTCTTTGACAAAGAGATTGTGTGGCCAACATATAAACTAATTACAGCGATTAATTCAGCGATTAATCGCATCCAGAATAGAAGTTTGTGTTTACACAATATATGTCTGTGTACTGTGCAAATTTTTTTTTTGTATTTATAAACAGAAACGTACACACACTTATATATTTAGGAAATATTTGCATGTACATATTAATATATAAATATTCATTTTTATATATATTTTTAATATATACAGTACATGTATGTGTATATAAATAAATTTTTGTGTAAGCACAAACTTTTATCCTGAATGCGATTAATTGCTGAACAGACCTAGACACCAAAAACTTGTTTGGAAAATGTCTTAAAGCCTGTTCACACAAAGACCTCGTTTCCACTGAGTGGTACGGTTCAGTACGGTTCACTACGGTACACAATTTTTTCCGTTTCCACTGTGAATGGTACCAAAATAGCGAACCGTACCATACCACTTTTTTGGGACCCTTTCGTAAGGGTAGCTAGCACAGTAGTACCAATAGTACCGGAACCTAATGGGTGGAGCTAGTCTCACTGCAGAACGCTGATTGGTTTACAGAGAATCGTCACATTGCGCGTGCTACAAGGGGAACCAAAGAGTATAGATACCAAGAGGCGAAACACAATAGAACGTTCCATTGCAACACCTGTGCCCTGTGTTTCCGCCATTTTGGAGTGAAAGCGACTCTGCTTTCTGCTGTGGCAATGGCAATATCAGCTGCTTTTTTAAAAAAAAATAAAACATTAAAGCTGAAATTCAACCTGAATGATGATAATACATGACGACAAAAGCCTTGGCTCACTAGAAACCTTGCCAGATATCAAGCATTTTCACCCCAAAATGGCAGCCGCGCTGTTTTCTCTCAAAGTTGCGCCAACAAATTTACAGATTGCTTTGTTGCGTGACAATGATGTCGATCGCTACTTTCCGGCGTACACCAAGCCCTACCTGTTGTCAGTGGAAACACAAGCCTGATAATGGTTACCCGTAACGAAGCGTAGGCATTAGTATGGTAGGGCTAGTCAACTGGCGGCCCGCCAATAATCTTTACCTGGCCCTCATTAACATTTCATATAAGTGGAGAGACTTTAAAAATGGTGTGCTTAAAAGAAATGCACGTCCTGAGATACCACATATTTGAAAGTCCAAAACGCTGCTACATTCAATACGAAAGTAATTCCCGAGGCTCATAACGATTGATGTCTTATAAAGCGATTTGATCAGTCTGTGCAAGAAACTTGATGTTATTTGCAAAGTTATAATCGGCAATCCACAGCCACAGGCAGTCAGTTTGTGCACGCGAAAGGTCGCATTCCAAAACGCGTCTAGTGCCCTTGAAAGTAACTGCAGGAAGAGTACTACACCACGTGACCCATTGTCTCAGATAAGGGAAAAACAATGTTGTTTTTATTACTGCATTCATTATGTATGAACAGCTTTAATAGCTGTTCGTCTCCCTCCAGAACTTGCTCTTAAAATGATCTGCCCTTCTAAGTGTGTGGGGCACATGAATGTGATTGGAATTTACCCGAAGATGCGATTATAGCGCTCAGTTTCTTGCACAGATCAATTGATTCGCTTTATAAGACAGCAGTTTAACGTCAAGGGGCAGGGATTTATTTTGTGCTGAATGTATTAGCGTTTTTGACTTTTATTAATTTGACTTTCATTAATTTAACCAAATACCTAAATAAATATGACCATTATATGACCTATAGGTAACAGCAACAAAAACAGTAATAAAATGCAATAAATAACAGAAATACAAAATAACAGTCGAAATGATGATATGGCAATAAAAACTGGCCCGCATCCTATTTATACTTTTGGGACTCGGCCCTCAAAGAGAAGTAGTTGAAGACCCCTGTTGGCATTGAACGAAAGCATTACGTTTATTCTAAAATTGCATTTATTTGTGTCCAAAATAAATGCAGGACTTAAAAAGTGAACAAGTGGTCCATGGTCTTTCCGTCTGATGAGTCTAGTAAAATGATAATGAATCTGATTATTTAATACATACGAGACTTCCTTTTCTTCATTTTGATTACCTTGCTATCTGAGCAGAATCTTGCTCTAAAATAAACCTCTGATGTTATTAACAAGCTCTCGTTACAAACATCATTATCCTTCAAGCTTGCGTAAGATATCCTGAGCGAAAAATCTGCTTAACTATTTGTAAAAGATGCATCAGAAGTCTTCATTTTAGACGGCAAGTCTTGATTACGGCTTCGCTAACTCATTCATGCTGCTTTACATATCTGAGGCATTCTGTTCTTTTCACAAAGGATGTCCACAGGTCTGTTTGTATTGAATGTCTGGCATGGGGTCAGGTATTTGCTGTAACTCCTGCTGTGTGTCTGTTGGACACAAACCTCTGTGGAGAAAGACTTATCCTGAGGCTACCCAGAGCCCTTGTCTGCTGTCCAGCCAGCTGTACAGCTCATCTTGGCCGCATCCCTGACTTAATGACTCTGTATGGGAGGGATAGTTCCAGTTGTCCACCAGGCAACTTGTTGATATCTGAGGTAGACTTGTTTGTCTGTTAGTCTTTTTTGGAGACATTGGTTAGAATTGGCTTTCATTTCTAGAACATATTCTGCCTTAATGAAACATCTTCATTTGGGCGCAGGTGAACTCTAATTGTAACTAATTGTATAGATTTCATTTAATGTGCACTTACCTAACAAAATACTGGTAACTGCATGTACTTAATGGGTTTGGTTTAAGGTTAGGTTCAGGGCTGGTACACAGTAATTGCATAGTTACACAGTAAGTACACAGTATGTACAGTATATGTAGAACAGACCTTCAAAATTTGCTTCCTAGTCTTTACTTGGTGCTTTACTTTAAAAATATTCATATTTTCATTCAGTGTGTGTGAATATGTAACTTCTGACACAGCTGTGAATATTGCAGTTTCATCCTTTCAATATTCGGAACAAATGTGACTTCCTTGTTTGACCAATGGAAGCTCTGGATGCAGTATTTCCCATCTTTCCACTCATCTCTCCGTCCTGAGAAACCAAGAGACTAGCATAGACCATTGCCATGGTTAAAAAAAATCTAATATTTATTTGTGTGCACTTGAGAAACTAGGGCTGCTTGATTATGACAAAAATCATAATCACGATTATTTTGGCCAGTATGGATATCACAATTATTTGACATGATTACTGACTTTTGAAACAACATAAAAACATATAACTTGACTTTTTACCTTGAATTCAACTGAACAATAAATAAAAATGAGTGTAAAAAAGCTGCAATGCTATAGATTCTTGCAAATTGAATGCCTAACAATAATCATTTCATTGTTTTATAATCGTTGAAAGCCAAACTGACTATTGTATTAAATTGCGATTAATTGTGATTAGTTGTGATTGTTGCTATTAGTTGTGATTAATTGCGATTAATTACAATGGATAGCAATTAATTGCACAGTGCTAGTTGAAACACTGTGCACTTTCACCTGTTTTAAGTCACGATACAACCGAAAAGACAGACAAAATTGATAAACTCTGAATCTCTTCATCCCGTTGTCATTTTCTCTAAGTTCTTATGACTCGCGCTGTCTGTTTTGTCTCATAAAACAAGCCCCGTAGCTTGATGCGCAACACCAAACCCTAATCCCGTTTGATGAATACATGCTCGCTCTCAGACCCCTCTCCCGGTGCCATTACCGTTGTGTTGCTGAAAGCATCTCCTGGGTCATTCCCGCTGTCAGAACCTGCTGAGAAACACCATCTCAGATCCTCCTCTCAGATATTAGCTCTGACAGAATAAACAGGAAGTACAGGTGAGCGTACGGGCGCTTCGTCACGCGCAAACAGGCTTGAATTTGTAAACCGACCTTGAGCTGCGTAATCCCATAATTTGAGTGCTTTAGGAAGAATCCCCTTGAGACGGTGTGTTTTAAATGTGTTGAGCAATTCTATCCAAGAGCAAGAAGCTCACTTATTAAAATTCTTCTCAAAAAAAGGATTACAGGCCGAGATATTAGCAATCTTCTTTATTCACAAGGTGCAAAATAAACTGCTCAGTGCATGTCTAAAATCAACAGATGTTTCGGTCACATATGACCTTCTTCAGTGTATCACATTCTAACTCTTCATATTTATATAACTTGCATCTCAACACGTGTCCAATCAATTATTCAATTAATGATAAATCGGTTAGTTTCTTTAGCAATAGACAATTATATCTTTTTATGTGTTGCAACATGTATGGATAAGCAGTCAAACTGTGCCAACTTTGAGACTTTTGAATTCTTTGGTGCCTGCATTTTAATCATTCATCTCACATCAGCGTGGTTCAAAAAGACTATTTTTGCATCACTATTCATTCGAAAGCCGATAGACTCTGAGCTCGGTATGTAAACAGTCAGGGAAACTGGTAAACAGTGGCACACCTCGTCCTTTGACCTGTCAGTCATTTCCTGACACAAGTTTTCAGGCTGGCTTCATAAATCTGCCATGCAGAAGTTTAGTTGTTAAGGCAAATGTAAAAGTGAATATTGAATTGTTCTAGAGTTCAGGACTTGAAGATGTTTAAAAAGCATTTTTCAAACGATTAGATGCAAATTTAGAGAGAGCCCTTCAAAACAAAGCTCTAATTGAAAATCTCTGGGGAGATGTCAAAGATTCTCTTTGTGGAAAAAATGTCAAGGTTAAAGCATCCTCCTCACTTCTTCCTGACATGAAAGCTTTATAGAGCTTGAGTTTTCAGTCTTTGGGGAAGTGGACTTACAAATGGCTTACAGTTGTCTGTGCGCGTCAAACTTAAATAAGAAAAAATGTTCTAACGTCGAAAAAATGCTCGCTTCACCGTTTAAGAAAGACTAATTAAAAATGTGTCGTCTTGGACAAGTTTGATGCTTCAAAAGCTGACACTGAAAGCTTAAGATTCTTTCCTAATTAAAACTGCAGAGGAGAAGACCTCTGGAGTCCAGATGAAAACCACAGAGTTGGCCTGCAGTTGTTGCCAGAGATGAATATGTTTCCACAGTCTCTAGAAGCCTCATTGCTTGTCTTTTTTTCACTTTCATTACAAAGTCATTACATTTACATTTATCCAAAGCGACTTGCATTGCATTGTATTATACATTTGTTTTTTGACTATGTGCAATCCCCTGGGATCGAACCCATGACCTTGGTATTGCTAGTGCCATGCTCTAACCACTGAGCCACAGGAAAGCTGTGCGTGTTATGACTTTTTGACAGCGATGAAGGGAATGTGCAGATAGTTAAACTGTTTTTATACTGTATCCCATAAGTGTTTTTTCAAGGCATTTACATTTATGCATTTGCCAGATGCTTGTATCCAAAGCGACTAACAGTGCATTCAAGGTTAGCTTTGCTCCGCCCCTTTGGATTATGGGAATTCTATTTAGAGGAAACCTTAGTCTTACAAACTGAAGTTCAGTTAGAAACTTGAAATCTGTTAGTTCTGTTCCTAATATACGCGTGAGTCATTGACATGCACTGCTGGCCATCTTGCCATTGAATCGTTCTTCCATTTGCCCTCCAAAAAAATCAGGATATTAAAATGCATATTATCTGGCTGCATCATAATTTGGCCGGATGGCTGGAATCCATGTGGCCGCCTGCGTCCCTACATTTCCAGAATGGTTATTAACACACATCAGCACACTGCGAATCAGAGACAGATGGCCGACCAATAGAAAGTGAGAGCTGAGGCAGAGTTTGTGTGTGAACAGAAAGAAAAAATATTGGATGTATTTCCATCTTACTGCAACGGTTAGAAATACAAATTCAAAGCTCACCCAACATTTTGAAAACTGTTTCTCTTTTCCATGGTTCCATTAATGGTAACGGCTTTATTTCAAGTCTTTTGAACCATATAATTGCTTTGTGTGATGAACAGACTTTAATTTAATTAGTTATTCAGTGAATCTTTATTTCCGCTGGAGTTCACAAATCTATCCGTATGATTAAATAGTGTGCCTTTAAAAGTGACGTGCCAAGTTTGATGGCATTGACGTCATATACCATTGGTTCTAATGTGGTCAAAATTTTGTCAGTTTGGATGCTCTGAATAGTGAATGACATTTGACAAATGCAGTGAAGGGGAAATCTTTCCATGAATGATGACATGTAAAAAAATAAACTGACTGCCTCGGATCACACAGTATGAATAGCAATTACATTTGTCTCAAACCCAAAAGTCATTTTTAATAAAAACTTTGCTTTGTATTATGTTTAAAACAGTTTATCTTAGTCCTGTAGGACTAATACTGCAGCAATAAGGATTAAACTAATTATACTTATAAAAATTAAATTATCAATACATAAGTGCTGACTCACTACTGTATGATAATCACAATACTGTATTGCATAAATTTGACACTTTTCCCCCACACCTCTTATAAATATTCACAAAAGTCTTTAGTTTGCACAAGTGGCCAGAAGGAGAGCACTACAGCCCTCCAATTGGCCAGACCTCTCCGTGTTGCCTGGCAACCACATGCAGATAGAGGGAGGTGGACAACGTCCTTCCCGCTGCCGCCCACCGTCAGTGGCTTCAGTGAGTAAGATCTGCAGCCTGCTCTCTCTCTCTCTTGCTCGCTCTCTCTCTCTCTGCTCATCAGAGTTATACTGACAGTGCGATGTGCTCCGCTCCAATCAATAAAGCAGCACAACCTTAGTTGTATCTGCTCACATGCCCTGTAAGATCTCCCACCAACACATTCAAGCAGATGAGGATGACACAAGTAGTGCAGGAGCGGGTGATAGACTCTCCATTGCTTATGAATTTGGTCTCTTTCTCAATTCTGCTTGCTCAGAAATGAGCATTTCTCTTTGGATTTGTATCATCTTAAGGGGGCAGGTATTCTGTAATAGCATCATGGCCCAGAGCTGCTTATTTACAATCCTGTTAAATTGCTTGTGTAGAGAGGAAGAAGCGAGCAAGATGGAAAACAAGCTCGCTAACAGGGTTTTCCATCCCTCAGACACAATGTCCTTAGAGGGAGGAAACTTGGTGCTTTCCAGCCGTCTCTTGTCTCCGGTTCATAGCATTTAGGTTGTTTTTTGGGGGGGGGGGTTGGACTCCCTTTCACGGGCCGTCTGTGTTAGAGGGCTTATTTGTTTCCTGAATGACTAATCTGCCAAGTTCATGCCTGAAGCGTTGCTGCTCAGAGAGCCGTTGTTCCGAGCGCTGCCAGGGAGGATCGTGTAATGTGCGGACCAAGCACTCTCATTTACATACAGCTGTCCTGGAGGGCAGGTCTGAGTACAGATATGCCAACATGGGAGAGAAGCCGCTTGCTTCCACTGTATATGTACACGCACTAGTAGTACAGTATACACAATGGACTTGTTGGCAACCAAGTTACAACCAATCAAGGGTTTGATCAGGTCAACTGTTATGTCATGTTCAAGGGTTTGTGGGTCCACCCAGTTGCCCAAAATTATGATTAAGCATTTATCTGTACAATGTATATGCAGTACAAAACAAGAGTCTTCCGGTTATGGAAGATTTATCATCTTCCCTTCCCTGGCTCATACCTGTTTTATAAACAGAACACATACAGTGATCACTGTGAAAGCAGTGTGGCTTTGGAACTGAAAATCAAGGAATCCTCCTACGGAAAATCGTCTGCCGTGATGGTATAAAAGCAAGACATGCAGTCAACAGAGGAACATCTATTTTTGGGAAGCCGTTCTAACCTCGCTTACTGCCTCCATAGATTTTGTAGTGTCTTATCCTCTGAGGAGGAAGACCAGCTGGCGTGTAATATGCAAAAAGATGCTTTCTCTTTGGGCCAAGAGACGGATGGAAGTCATGCTTGTTTGTGCATCTCCAGTAGGCCTGATCTGTACGCTGCATTAAAGCATGTTTGACTTTTAACAAATGGGGGTTTATTGACTTTCTTGGCTTGTCGGGACCTCCACACACACTAACCAGCAGCTGTGTTGCCAAAGGCAAGCTATGACTCGGAATGCCTGTGGCCGTGTAGGGCAATCTGCTCTTGTGGCTGGTGCATAGACTGCATCACTGACCCAGCATATCTCATCACGTAAAGCACCATGTTCAGTTTGCGTTTCTCAGCATGTACTGTAGAGGGGTGCGGCCAACACAACACAAACTCCTTAATCAGCATCTCTAATTCAGGCCGGCTGCAGACAGCCAGCATCTGTGTGACTTGCTCTTATATGGCTGAAATTAAAGGGACAGTTCACCCAAAAATAAAAATTCTGTCATTTACTCACTCTCGAGTTGTTCAAAAATCTGTATAATTTTTTTGTTCTGATGAACACAGAGAAAGATATTTGGAAGAATTCTTTTAACCAAACAGTTCTTTGGGAAAATTACATTGGTAGTCAAAAGTGCCCCAGAACTGTTTGCTTTCCTACATTCAAAATGTCATCTTTTGTGTTCAACAGAACAATTTTTTCCTACTATGGTAGTCAATGGTGGCCAAAAACTGTTTGATTAAAAGCATTCTTCCAAATAGCTTTTTATAGTGTGGATGAAAGGAATATAGATATGAAGAGTTTGGTTCCAAAACGCGATAAACGCCATTTAAAAAAAAAGAGTTTCTGCCAAAATCAGTATTGTATCAGGTCGGTATTGAAAAGTCTATTTTTAATTTTACTCAAAATGCGATATCCGCCATGTTATTCTGTCATGTTTTCTCCCTTTTTTCCAAACCGCAATATATGCCAGTCTCAATTCTCTGCAGAATGCGATATATCCGCTCAACCAATAACAGCACACCATTCCACGCATTGTAAACCGTAATAGCGGCGCTCTGAATACGGTCGGCTCCTAGTTTCCCTGATCTACTTTGTACGTTGTGTTCAACAAACAAACAAAAAAATGAATAATTTTGATGGCATTGATGAACCTGTGCTGGTTTCTGCGGTGGGGAAGAAACGTAAGCCATCGAAATCTAATCATTTACATGAGGAGATTAAGAAGATGAGGCACTAATTTTTATAGCATTAAAAAGATGACCCGTTGAATTCATTTTAGGAGCGATGAATGATTGAATGTATTTTTAGTCCAGTACCTGTATGTAAGATTAGTATTGTATTGAGTTCAGAGGCTGTCATATGTGGATCAACTCACTTTGTTTTGTATTTTCAACAGTTTCAATATGAAAAATAACTTTTATATTGATTCAATGGATTTATTGCATTTAAAAAAAATGTTTTATGGATTTATTGCATTTTGGGGAAAAATGATCAGTTTTTATAATAAATCTTTTAAAATCAAAATCTGGATTTGAATTTTTTATGTTACTAGAACCTAAAGATGCTATATGAAACTTTGAAACAGAAAACAGTGGTTTTCATCTTGCCACTTTCTTTGTAAAGAAAATACATTTTTACTCAAAGTAATCAAAATGGATTTATAGCGTTTTGGAATCAAACTTTATATAGTAATCACACATACAAGTTAACTTATCAGTATATTTTCTAAGTATATTTTTCTAGTAATTTTATTACATTATTCTGTTTTTAAATAATGTGTAACACCCACATTTTTGAACATAAAATAAAAACAAAAAATGTGTAGTTTCTTACACTGCAAAAATAAATTTCTTACTAAGCATTTTTGTCTTGCTGTCTAGTACAAATATCTAAAAATTCTTAAAGGGGTCATATGACACGGCTAAAATGAATTTTTTAATTTGTTTTAGATGTAATGCAATGTGTATACATGATTTAAGGTTCAAAAACGCTGTATTTTCCACATACCGTGCATGTTTGTATCTCCTGTTTGCCCCGCCTCTCTGAAACGCGAGGATTTTTTACATAGCTCATCGCTCTAAAAAGCGAGGTATGGTATGATTGGCCAGTTAACCAGTGCGTAGTGATTGGTCGAATACTGCAAGCGTGTGATGGAAATGTGACACCTCTTCAGTGGTGGAAAGTAACGAATTACAAATACTTAAATTACTGTAATTGAGTAGTTTTTTTCAGGAATTGTACTTTTTAAGTAGTTTAAAAACAGTGTACTTTTACTTGAGTACATTTTTCGTGCTGTAACGGTACTTTTACTGCGCTATTTTTCCTCACATTGTCGTCGCTACTTTATATGTTTAATCTTCATGTGATTGGCTAAGGAGAATAATCAGCCCCGTCACGTGACCCCGTCCACTCAAATCGCGCATAGAAAACTTGCGTCACACAGATTTCAAGACATCTGCCACCAATTTGGCTTAATCATGGAGGAGGACGAACGTGTGCGGCAGGCAGGGCGCATATCAAACGGCGGTTTTGCGCACTTGAAAGTCACTGCGGGAAAGGGACACAATACGAAGGCTTGTCCGAGATATGGAGAATATTGAGTTCCTGTATCACTCCGTTCAACAAGTGTCATCCAAACGGCTATATCATGAGATAAAATTGAACATCTCTCTCCCAAGACTCTACACTAAGTGCTCTGCCCTTATAAGTGAGTAGGGAACATATGCGATTGTTTCGCAAACTGTGCATTACCAGTTATAATGTTGTAAATAACGTTCAGTTTCTTGCACAGTTCGATCGACTCGCTTAAATAAGACGTCATTAATACATCGAAAGAAGCCGCAGGGTTTACTTTTATGTTGCCTCTATCTGTATTTTGAACTTTTAAAGACATGAACCAGTGGACTTGCATTTTATGAAAAACCATGGACGACAACTCTAGGTAAATAATCTTTATTGTTCTACCTAAGAAATAATGTCACATACATCTTGAATGGCTTGAGGTTGAGTAATTGATCAGCCAGCTCCTGTACAGATATGACTGTTAATGCTAATCCAATGCAATTTAGGTTACAAATGTTTAGCATTTTTTTGCATGCAGTATTTGGGGCTCTTATTTATTAATTTCTGCATTGTGGGGCCTAGTACACATGATTGAACAGTGTTGGAAGTGCATAAATGGTTTTAACTGGAAAACTGAGCTCATGATAGACAGACAGACAGAATAACACATTGAATGGTTATTTTGTCTGAGTTGTATACAGTTATATGCTTTATCAGTAAGGTAAAGATGTGTTTTGTTATAAGTAGCTATTTTCTATATAAATCTCCAAATTAGATTATTAATAATTATTCTTAATTCATTGAATAACCCGACTAAAAAGTAACGAGTAACTAGTACTCTGAGTAGTTTTTGAGAAGAGTAATTTTTACTTTTACTCAATTACTTTTTTAACACCAGTACTTTTACTTGTAATTGAGTACAATTTCAGCAATGTAACAGTACTTGTACTTAAGTACAAATTTCCAGTACTCTTTCCACCTTTTACCATATTTGGAACATCAGGTTCCAAAGCAATTGTGGTGACAGGTACGCCCACCTTACTTGCGTATACATTTGGGCGGTCTTTGTCAAATCATACCACAAACTGACGTAGATTTGTCAGGTCTGGGTGAGCATTCGCTTTTAGATAGAATGTTCCAACACTTTAATTTTTGCAATTCTGCGTGTCTAATACATGCATGGAGAACTTATAACACACCAAAGACGCAGAAAAACAAGTATTCACGCCATATGACCCCTTTAAATCAAGATACATTTTCTTGACACAGAAAGTGACTAAGAAAAGTCAAGATATTTAGTACTGTTTTATGAAAGAAAATAGAAGAATTAAGGTTGTTTAAAACAAGCAAAAAATATGACAATGAGGTAAGAAAAGTTAACATTAGTTTAGTTTAAAATAAACGTCAAGTTTAATTTATTTAATCTAACTTTTCCACAATCATTATGCAATATTCTGCTTCATGTGCTACAATTTAGAGTTTAATTTTAAATGGAGTTAAATGAAGGGAGTTTTTGCTCACTGCCTCTCGACCTTTAATATATTTTAACATAAATCATTAGGAGTCTTAAAAGTCTGGTTCTTAGCAGGTGTGGGACTGAACTCTAAGGAACTGTGTTGAGATTTCAACATAAAGCCTTTTCAGAAACAGGGTTGGATATTTTTCCTCCAGAAAGCAGAAATGTGTTATTAGACACCTGTGGCTTAAGCTTGTGCTTTTCATTCTTCTGTTAGAGTCTGAGTATCAGATATGAGATGCTTTTAAAATGCAATTCAAATTGGGATTAGATTGGGATTAGATTAAGATTAGATCAAGCCTTGTGAATAATTATATTCTCCCCAACAGTACACAAACATAAAAACGTGTCTAAAACAGATCCTCAGTATAAGCTTATCCTGAGGGACAGAAGCCCATTGCAACCAAATTTACATTTACATTTAGTCATTTAGCAGACGCTTTTATCCAAAGTGACGTACAAAGTTGGGGAAAAACAGTAGAAGCAAGTTGTGCAACAAAAGTACAAGTAGAAAAGAAGTAGAAGACTGTACTAATGGGTCAGATGTTGACGGAAGAGATGTGTTTTTAGCCGATTCTTGAAGACCGCTACATAATCCGCTGATCTTGTGGCAAGAGGGAGATCGTTCCAGAGTCGTGGAACACATCCGGAGAAAGTGCGTGGGAGTAATTTTTTCCCTTTGTGGGACGGCACCACAAGATGTTGTTCGATTGCAGAGCGCAGGGATCGGGCGGGTACATAAATCTGAATTAGCGAGTGAAGATATGGGGGTGCCGACCCATTGGTAGTTTTGCAGGCCAAGAGCAGAGATTTGAATTGGATGCGAGTGACTGTAGGGAGCCAGTGCAATCTAACGAAGAGAGGAGTGACATGCGCTTTCTGGATCATCTGAAGAGGTCTGGTTGAACAAGCTGGAAGACCAGCCAGTAGAGCATTGCAATAGTCCAGTCTGGACAGGACAAGAGCCTGGACAAGAACTTGCGTAGCATGCTCAGACAGGAAAGGTCTAATTCTCCTAATATTGTAGAGGATGAATCTACAGGACCGGGTGGTACTGTAAATGATTTTACAGTATAAAATTTGTTGCAGTAAAAACTGTTAATATGTACTTGACTACAGTACATTTAGCCAAACTTCACAGATAATTTAATGAACACATTTAGCACATTAGAATCCATCTGATTCACATTCATTTCTAGTTCAGATGGTTTACAGTAGGGGTTGAACGACCTTAGATTTTTTGTGGTTGACTATTATGTGATAAAAGTCGCGTCGACTAGTCGATGACATCATTAATAAATAAAATAAGAGCTAGGAAATGTTTTGCAACAAGATTTGATGGGTGTGGGCAGGAAGACACTCTTGTGTGCGGGCTGTGGGAGAATGGCGGGACTCCCGCAAAATAGCCTCTAAATATCTAGCATATAAATACACATAAACTATTGTTCATTGCACAAGAGCAACAACAACTAAACTAAAATAAAACTATTTTAAAGCGCGAGGTCGGTGGGCGGGGCTATGCAGTAAAAGAGCAGCAGGTGGATCTCTACAGCAGCCTAACGTTACTTCAGATCTAAAACGTGTGTACAGACCAAACTTCCCTTGCATTTACAACAAGTCAACTGTAAGTGTCATGAGCACTAATAGATGAAACAACAGAAAATGTGTCGAGTTTGTTTGTGACGGCCTATGACTTTAGAGCAACGTCAATATATTTATTAGCCTAATGCAGCAGACGCTTTATCATAGCGGACTTACAAAAGCAGCACCTCAGTGACACAGCAGGCAATATGAGAAACATTTTTATTTATTCTGTTTCTTTCATGTTTTATTAAACAGGGAACAAGTACAAAAATAGCCTATAATATTAAAAGATCTGCTAGCGCACTGAAACTGAAATTAAGGCTTTACCTGCGAGCTTTTGCGGCGTCAGAACAAATCGTGAATGTTGCGGACGAAAACAGGACACATTGCAAATGATGTGTGCGGAAGCAGGACAAGATAAGATAACATATTATTGCCGGTAGTATGACAGCATCCCGCTGAACCGGGTGGGAATGACATCTGTCCCGTGTGCGGGTCCTTTGAACAGTCAGCAGTGTTCTTAAAGGTACAGTGTCAAAAAATTACATGACTCTCGACTAGTCGACATCAAGCTTTAGCCAGAGCATTAATGTCGACTAGTACGTGCAACCCCTAGTTTACAGCTAATTCTAAAAAAAAAGCTTAATTTGGGAGGGTTGCAGTTCCAATGTCAACAGGCCTTTTCAATTAATGGAATAGTTCACCCAAAAATAAAAATTCTGTCATCCACCTTCGATTTGTTCTAAATATGTATACATTTCTTTGTTTTCTATACGAACATAGAGAAATATATTTGGAATGCTTATAACCAAACAGTTCTTGGACCCCATTGATATACCATAGTACGAAAAATTACTATTAAACACAAAAAACATATTTTGAAGAATGTAGGACAGCAAACAGTTCTGGGGCACTTTTGACTACCAATGTAATTTTTCCTACTATGGTAGTCAATGGGGTCCAAGAACTGTTTGGTTACAAGCGTTCGTCAAAGTATCTTTCTCTTTGTTCAACCAAACAAAGAAATGTATTCAGGTTTGGAATAACTAGAGAGTGAGTAATTCATGGCAGAATTTTCATTCAAGTAATCATCTGATTGTGATTTGCACTATGACAAAAGTGAGTGACTTGTAAAAAAATTGGATATCTTTAAAATTAAGTATTTTTGAAGGGTTGTTAATAAAAGATGACTCTTTTCATCAGACTAATTGTCTATTTATGGCATCTAGTCAGCAGGAGATAACTGCTGATGCTAACTAGCCAAACCTTGACCCCATGGTTGTGTTTCTTAGTGGATCTCTGCCTCTGGAGGCTGTTGACAGGATCTGCCTGACAGCTGACAGGATCGGTTGCTTGTTAGTTTTGGATTGATTTTTTGTCCTATTAAATTGAAATAATCGTTTCAAGATGTCCCTTTTTTAAGACTTTGTGTGCTAAGAAAATACATGTCCAAGTACTTTCTGAGTGTCACCTAATGAATAAACTTGTTGGCATTCAGTAAGATGGAATAAAATGATGTTGCATGACGTGTCAGTTATACACGATTTCTGTTCATTTAGAAATGGTCGAGAAAGAAGGAGAATGTAGACGGCTGCAATTGGTTTGCACTCTGGTCACGTTTTTTAAGACCTCAACAACCAACCCATGACAATGAAAGTAGTTCGTTATACCCAACTCTCGCTCGGCTTCAAAATACCCGTTTATCTTTATTCCAGTGTCTGTTGCCAGCAGACTACAGAAAACTTAGCTCATACCTACATTCATCAATTAGTTTTTGAATGCCACCAGCACAAAGAAACTTTCAGAAACCTTTAGACAAGCCCAATTACTTAGAAAACAGAAACAGCACCTTTAATGAGCAATGCGTTCTCTTTTTCATTCATGGTAGAACCTCGAATGCCTTTAAACACCTCGCCTTTGCTTTCTTTTTGCGATCTGTGTGGTCTGTCTCGACTTTAAATGTCACAGAGCTGTTCGATTCATGGAAGAAGTGGCTGATGGGACCGTTCTGGTGAAGTCATGCATGTTAACAGCGATTCATAACCACTTTTCTCCATGGGCGGCAGTTTGGAACACAAGGTGGCACGTAGTTCCTCTCCAACCCAAGATTCATTAAGAATACATGAGCACTTAAGTTCCTGCTGCCAATGACAGGCATCTTTTATTGATGTTCGGTAGATTGCCCCATTAAATAATATAAGGCTCTTTTGCATTGTTGTATCCATGAAGCCTGATTTTGCCATTCTTAACACATAGACATCTTCCTGACCCCTTTGACTTTGTGGAGAGCTTTCGCACCCTTTCGTTAGCTCGTGTGAAAGAACTTCTCATGAGATCATTAAAAAGACAAAGTTATTCAGCTAGTTTTTCCAAACAATATAGAAGTTTTATTCTAATTGTGGTTGAGTGGTGTTTTTCTCGCAGATATTTTCCCATTATAAGTGAAGAACTGTCTGTACTGGGTGGTTTAAGGGGTTATGTAGATGGCTATCGCAACATTCCTCATTAGTGTGTTTCCATGCCTGTGGTCAAACCATTTCCTTTAGCATGAAATTCAGCAAAAGTTCTAATCAAGTACCCAAAACACCCTGAAGGAGGGTGTGATGAATCTTTTTTCCATGTTTCGCTTTTTTATTTGGTCCCTGGGGCCCAGAGGCCTTTCTTTCCCCTCTCTCTTCGAAATCTCATTCAGGATGTATCTTTATTCAGACCTTGCGTATTTTCATTCTGCCTTGTTTTTTTTCAGAACTTCATTGTGTGTTATTGCTATATTCTCATCCTCCCTCATCTAAGCTATCACTCGTGGTACTGTATTAAGTTTGTTTAAACCCTGCTCCCATCACGAAAGGCAGGAGCTGAGAGGATTGTTCCTCTGCTCGGGGCTCAAACCTCTGGTGAACTAACTGAACCCTTGATATCATCCCTGTTAGCGGCTGCCACTCTGTCCTACCGTGCCCGACTCAAAGAGTAATTACTTCATCACTCTCTCACTTCTTGACCCAGAGTCCCGGGTCTTTTTTATGTCTCAAGGGAGAGCGGTTTGTTTTCTGTGCCTCAAGCGATTAGTCTCACCCCGCATTCAGAGCTCGCATAATGTGCAATTAAGGAGTTAGCGCCTTTGTTTCTGAGTTTTTTTTGAGCAGGTCACACAGATTATTAACAGCCTGTTTACTGTCATCAGCTAGTTTGAGTTCTTCTGAAAGCTGCTTTACATGCTGGAGCCAATAAAAAAGCCCCTTTAGCCCCTGAGGCCTGTTCTAAGGCGCTAACAGGAGCAAGCTTATGTTTATTCTCTGTTTGCTTGTGGTAAGCGTCTTAAACCTTCGCCACAGGCACTGCTCCATAATTTAGCTAAATCTGTTTCTCAGTTATTTTGGAAGTTACGCCTACTCGATCTCACTCGGGTGTGCTTGAATAAAGACGGTAATTGGTTTAATTTCTCGGTTAATGTTTTAGAGGACCAATTGACATTCTGACAGCTGTCCACTGCTTGAATTAAATCGACTGGACAGGAGTCCAGTGAAATGCCATTTTGTCAATACTTTATTTTATTCCAGTAGGAAAAATGATCATAAGCACGGCTTTTTCCTTGTTAAATCACTCTTTAAGGTTGCCATATCTTTCAACGTAACAGCAAAGGCAGGCCAACATTGCTGTTTATTACATCATCTGCCTGACTGACACGCAAGATCCAAAACAAGTGAAGACTGACTGACTTTCCAAGTTAGTTATTTATTTATAAAGAAGATAGCAACCCACTAGTACATTTATTTATGATTGTCAGGTTTTACCATTCTATACTGATGGGATAATCACATGGAAAGGTAATTCCCGGTGAAAGTTGTTGTCGTTTAAAGGGATAGTTCATCCAAAACTTCAAATCCTGTAATTTACTCATCAACATTCTTTAAAATATCTTTTGTGTTCTAAGCGAACAATGGAGATTCCCATTGACTTGCATTGGTTTTGTGTCCATATAATAGAAGTAAACATGTACCGTTGTTATTCGGTTACCAGCATTCTTTAAATTATCTTAATTTGTGTTCTGCAGAAGAAAAAGTCAGACATGTTTGAAATGACAAGAGGGTGAGTAAAAAATGAGTCATTTTTGAGTGAACTATCTCTTTAACTCTGTCATCAGATTAGCCTGATACTGCTTCTCTTGGCAAGAAGAATGAAGTTGACAGGCATTAAACTTCACAATCAACGCAAGTGTACAAAGAAAATAAAAGACCTACGGTTTAACCGCAGGGTTCGGATCCTCCCCAGCACCAAAAAAATACCAGCCCCACTGGAGTGTCTGGATCAGAAGTTCCTGTGAGAGGAAACATTTAATGAGATCAGCGACATGCCCAGACATGCCCCGCACAGTAAACCATGTCTAAATGGCCCAAAATGAGCTGTGGTATCTGTAATGCTGTAATGTTCCTTGTATTTGTGTGTCAGTTTATGTCTCTCTCTAGACATCTCTGGTTACTTTTTCTCTCATCTCTTCAAAGGTTTGGTCATTTCTCCTATTTAATGTGGAAGAAAATAAATTGTGGAGCCTAAACAGCTGAAGGCGGGCTAGGATTCCCGTATAACTGAGTGAAAAATAGGTTAACACCTTCTGTTTCCACCTACATTCCTTCCACGTGAGAACATCTCTGAGACTCACCTGAGCTGGCAAAATCTCACTATAAAACATGTAGCTTAGAGCTCTTGTATCTTTTGATTGTTTTTCCGGAAGTTCTAGGTTCTATCATCATTGACTTCACTCATACGCACAGATGTGAAATGCCTCCAGAACTCCCCTGTTGCTTAAAATTTTGATTCTCCCCTGGATACGCTTAATCCATCAGAACAGTTTCCGTAGGGAAGACAAAGTACAACTGAAGTGCAAGGAATGTGCTAACAGAACGACGTTTTGCCTCTTTCGCTCCCAGGTTCATGAAGTTCATCTTTACACTAGAGTTTTTCAGCATTCTCAATGTGAGGGGTTATAACTTGAATCTGCTGTAGGGGGTATTTATTTCTTATTTTCGCTTCACACCACGCAGACTCGATGCCTCCCTTAGTTTTACATCCAGTCATGACAAGAGTATACAGCAGCTCTTGGTCTGTAATCTTTGGCTATTTTTATATGTTAGTTATAAGTTTCATCTACGCCGTGTTAGTCGACCTTCCATAGGCGACTCGACAGCTGTTCTCATTTACATACTCGTGTGTGTGAAAGTGAGATTGTGCGAAGCTGCTGCGGACGTTGGTCCTAAATTCTGAAAACAGCCAATTCTCAAGTGTGTCGACATTAAACAAACAGCCACAGAAGGTCAGCTTTTAATGAGATGTTTCTTTAACAAGGAAAATGGTGATGTATCTATATCTGCAGTATACGTACCATGTGACTCATGAAAGTGGTGGAAATTCTTTAGCCAGAATATTATCAGTCTCGGTAACAGCATCTGTTTACGAATCCATATGCACAAGCCTTGAGCAGACCTCAGGCAGTTGTCTTCAGAAATTGCCTTGTGCGAACACTTCGTCATGTGGGGTTTTCTCAGTTATGCATTGATGTTTTTCATTAATTGTGCATGCTAATTAATTGTTTGTCATTAATTGAAAGATTAACTCTGAGTGGAGATCGGCGCTGATCTAAATGTACACCGCTGGCTTAGTTTCAGAATGTGTCTAATAGTAATTGATCATAAATTGTCATTTTATCTGTTGGCAAGAAGAAGAAAGTGAATGGGATTGGGAAAGGACCTCAAACTGAGATTCGAACTCTGGTTGCCTGTGATGTTACAAATGATGTGTCAGTCTGTTGCACACAAAGCTTTGACTTCTTTCCCGATTTGAAATTAAGTTATATGTCTATTGTATATTTGCATTGTCTGTGTTGCAGGGACATGAAAATTATGATCTGAAACCAAAAGAGCAGGCCAGATCTGAAAGAGCAGGCCAGAGTTTCAGTGGGAATCTGCTAGGCTAAAGGTCACCAGACCTTTGAAGAATACTGTCTTCACCGCTACACACGGGTCAAAAATGGAGCTTTAAACAGTTAGTTCTTTCATGTTTTGCAGGGACTGGCCAGTGGCCTCATGTCACAGTTCATTGCAAGCTATCGGAAGAGATGTTCATTCTTTATCATATCTAATCAATGTTGTGTAACATTTTAAGGTGCTGTGGAATTCAAATTTCAAGGTGTAACGTTCGCTGCCTTCTGCGCTCTAAAGAATGTTGATGAACTGGTCCGAGACCACAACAGTTACAACCTTACGAGTAAATCTAAGCATGGAGACCTTCTAAACTCCAGCAACAGCTGAAAAAATAAAGCGGTAGCCACTATTCTTACTAATTACCCAGTATTACCACTGCTGCCAGAGCACAATTACAGTTCCCATATAGGCAAACAACACCTGGAGAAAGTTTTGTAGCCTTCTATCCTGCTGTTTTAAAAGGATCGCCCACATTCTCCCCCCTGTTTTAAGTTACAAGCTAAAGAGGACAGTTCTTTCTCTTAAACCTTTACAGTCACGCTGTTAAGAGGAGATTTTGAACATCTCTTTGGAGTTGCTTAGAAAATGCCTTACAGGCCTGTTGTAAAAGTGCCCTTCCCTTCTCTCTTACTGGCAAGCCAAATTCCTGTTTAGATTTTCCTGCATGATAAACAATACGCAAGTTGATATGTTTGAAGGGGGAATTTATGACAGTCTTGTTACAAGATCACAACGGTGTGCAAGGGTCAGTGAGCATGTATGCTGTAGGTCATGGTGCATTTTGCGTAAATTAATAAAGTTTTACCAATCAAGAATATTTCTGCCAATTCTAGATAGCAAAGTGGCAAAATTATTATGAATTTTAGTTATCGCAGCTTATTATAAAGAAGTTATAAAATCCAATCTGGCAATTCTGTTTGGAGGATACATTCAGTAATATCTGTCGCATTGCGTTCGCTCTTGAGTGTCCCTCTCAGGTTAATTGATTTTTCCTAATATCACAGAAATAATTTCCGTCTGCTGTTCTGCGCCACATGTGCATCTGGTTTAATTTACCCTCCATTTTTATTGTTTATCCAACTTGTAAATTGGACAACTGGCCCTTTAGCGTCTCCATGTATCAATCTATCTCATCATTCATGTAGCTGCGTGTGATCCCGCCTAAACATCGGTTGTCATGACCCAATCGGACGTGATGGATCAGGGCCTTGTTGTCAAATCGGAGGCTAAACGCTAGGGTCGGGAGCAGATGGCATCATTGTGCTTGGTGGGACGCGGCAGTCCACAGGCGAATTCATTAACCCAGATGTCATCTGGCCGATCGGAATGTGCGATTGCTCGCTTTGCACCGGTTGCCCATTCATGAGGACGCTGTGTCTCCTCCATCTTCTTTTGTAAAAGGGCGAATACACAATGTTTCTGTGATGTTTACAAATGCTTGCTGACACGATTTTTGTTTTGTTTGTGATTTCAGCCCACCACTTTGTGGTTTCTAGCCTTAAATTTAAGTACTTTAACATAAAATGAAGTTCATTGTAAGTTTGCTATAGTGATAGTATCTTAGAACCTGTTTTGCTGCTCGACTTTCACAATAATGCAACATTGTTGCAGATCATTTATCATGTATCTGGGAAGGCCTTGTTGCTACAGCATATCTATGTAAATTAAAATATATCTGTAAAATAGGGAGAAAACAAAATGGCTTTTCAACCCAAGTGTTCTCAAGAAAGCACCTGTTTTATGCAATTGCGTTACATGGAAATCCTCAAGCTGGTTAATTCTCTGCTGTGAACAAGGGGAGGGTCAGAGGTGCTCAAAAGATGCAGGCAAGACCTTCTAGCATGCCACAAATTCCTTTCCACTGTGTAAAGTTTAGAAGGGTTTTTTGTCTGCAGAAGCGAGAGAAAGTGCTTTATACATAGAAACTCCCTGTCTCTTCATACCCCCCCCCCTCACCATACATACACTCCAGTTTGTTAAGTGGTTGCCACGGTGATGTTCTAACAGCAGACTTACTAAGATGGTCCGGGATGATGTCCTCATCACCACACCTGTGCAGCTTTGTTTTTAGTTTATTTCAGATATAGGGGAATTTGTGTTAGCCTTGTTATTTGAAAGGAGAGATAAAATTGTCTTACAGTCTCACAACGGAATGTCTCATGATTATTCGTTGGTATTTCATAATAGCCATATTTGGAGACCTTGTTGCCAAGGTTATTGGTGTAACGGCCTCTCATAGCTGCTCACTCGCTCGCCCTCCAGTTTCAATGGTTGGCGGATACAGTTTCGCTATAACCCGTGTAAGTTGAAGAGTTTTTGCTGGCAATTCATCAGAAAATTGCCTGGAAACTTTTGACTGGTGCAATTTCATCCCTTGCGCTGGGTCACATTAACACAGTGTGGTATCACGTCACATGAAATGATGAATTTTCTTTTCCCACTAAGTTTGCTTTATAATGCTTACCCTCTTTTAAAATGATCACTCAAAAATGAAAATTTTGCCATTTACTCTCAAGTTGTTCCATACTGTTTCGTTCCAAAATTTCTTAGTGCTATTGAACTTAAAAGAAGATATTTTGAAGAATGTTAGAAACATTAATTTACTACCTTAGTACCTTTTTTCATACCGTAATAGTCAATAGTGCCTCATAACTGTTTGGTTACAAACATTCTTCGAACCATCTTTCTTTATGTTCATCTGAACAACAAAGTTTACACAGGTTTGGAACAACTTGAGGGTGTGTAATGATGATAGAATTTTTATTATTGGGAGAACTATTCCTTTAAATCAGTTAAACCTGTCATAAACACAGCAGTTACTGTATAAAATGTAATTCACCTACACTTAATTTATCCAGATGCGTTATTAGTGGAAGACTCTAAACAAAATTAATTTCTTAAAGTGAACAAGATATTTTGAAAAAAGTTTGTAACCAAACAGGACTGACCCCCATTCACTTCTGTTGTATGGACCCAAAACCAATGCAAGTTAATGGGAGCCAGTTAACAACATTCTTCAAAATATCTTCTTTTGTGTTCTGTGGAAGAAAGAAAGCCATACAGGTTTGTAATGGCAAGAGGGTGAGTAAATGATGGCAGAACTTTTATTTTTGGATGATCTATCACTTTAAAGCATCACTCAGAGGTGTAGATCAAGAAACAAGGAAATAATCATTGATAAACATGGTTGCTTATAGCCAGAATTGTATTTGCTGTTGTTTAGAGCACCTAGCCCTTTGCACATTCAATGTTTAATCCCGCGTCTGTTTCCTTTCTAATGAATGTCAAGAAAATGGAAGAGATCACATTTGCTAACGCTTACTTGACATGTTCCCACATTTCATTTGTCTTCATTAGCTTTTAATGAGCATCGGTAACGGCAACCACAGTCCCCTGAGATTTCAATCTGGTTCGATCGCACTTGCCGGTTTGTTTGATCGGGACCCATTTTGTGCAAGTGTAATGAAATGCTTGTACTCAGATTTGATAGGGTTAAGTATGACAACTTATGATTGGCTCAAAAAAGATGTTCTGTGCCCCAGTGCTGATAGAGGATGGATCACATGGTCTGTTACCTGTGAACAAAAGACCTGATGAAAAACTGTTGTGTTTGTGTGCTATTAAGCTTCAGTGACTTTGCACTCCCATTTTGCTGTTTATGCAACAGATATGTCTGTTGTCTAATACGTTTTAGGTGGGTAGGCTTATTGAAACAACATTTTGTAGGTAAATTAGTTGTTAGAATTGGTTTACAACACCGCTTTTGTATGTTAGACATTGAAAGTCAACATCCTTAGCCATGAAGAAACTTAGGTTTAGGAAGGTAGTAAAATCAAAATTTCCCATTCATGAGAATGTAAAAATAGCGCTAAAGTAGACAATTTAGCGTTTTTTCATGGTACTTCATGTCCTAATAAGTCAGGGTGGTTCAGTATGAGCGCCACTGAGGTGCATGCGAGACAAGTCTCGGCATGTTCAATGAGTCACGGGAACAAAGCAACAAAACAGACGTAATCAACTTACTCAAATGACCTTGTTTATTTTTTGTCTGACTTGTTCCAAATAAACAATAAATCTTATGAATAAGTATCCAGTTAATTTTGCATTTATTCTGCTATTCTGTTAGTGGTCTTTTTACCAAGGTTATAGGTGTTGTGATTCTGTTACACCGCTGATGTGTGTCTCTCTTTGCTCGGGTGATCTTTAATCTTGCATTCCGCACACAAAACCGCCCCGAGTGCCAAATACCACCTGCTCAGTCTGGGGGAAATAACGCAAGGAGGGGCAGGCAGTCGTCTTCAGCGACTAAAAGAGGCGGGCTCAGGAACTGCAACAAGTGGAAGGCGTGCACCACCCGGTTTCGGTTGAATATAATCTCTGGCTATTCCACTTTCATCCTCGGATTGCATGCACACTCATTACTTTGTTTACTGGGCTGCACCGTTCACTTCCTCATCAGCAGAAAGTCTGTAAAATGATCCCTTTGTGTAGCCAGTGTGTCCTCTTGAGAGCTGGCAATTCATTTCTCTCCAGAATCCATTTAATATTTTCTAGATGGTTTCCAAAATAGACTCCACTAGGATTTATTTTCCCAGAGATAACTTGGAATAATAACTATAATAACTTAAAATATAATAATAACTAATATTACATAAAAGAAAACATAATACTGCCATGTAAAATTGTGTAATTAATAATGTTAATAATAATATTGGTAGTATTTAATAAATAATATAAAGCAAAAAATAATATATATGAAATGTGTATATATATATATATATGTGTATATATGTATATATATGTATGTGTATATATATATATATATATATGTATATGTATGTATATATATGTATGTGTGTGTGTGTGTAGATATGTATATATATGTGTATATATGTATATATGTGTGTATATATATATATATATATATGAAAAATTATATTTTATAAACAATGTAATACAGAATGTATTATGGGCAGAAAGGGGAATGCTGGAATTACATTTATTTGATAAATAAAAACAAATCGAAGCAAATTCAGTGGTTTTTTAGCTTGGTGTCATGATGAGGAGAGGGCAAGGTTTCTCTCTCTCTCTCTCTCTCTCTCTCTCTCTCTCTCTCTCCTCCCCTCCGGCTCACTCCCTCTTTTGGCTCAGTCAGTCCTCTCAGAGGAGACAGACGGGGCAGATCGCAGCATTCTTCTGTTCGGCTTCAGCTCCATATGCATCCGTCCGTGGATGACTATGTCTCCGGCGGAACCGGGATTAATCGAGCCCTTTTCGTGCAGACACATTTAGGTCTATTCTTCATCGACTTTCAGTGAAATCGCAGCCGGATTACCGTCATCTCACCATCATGGGTTTCTACGGCACTTTAAAGATGATCTTCTATAAAGTGAGTAAACGCTATCATTCGCTTTGGATGCATTGCGGATTTTATAAAGATACGCTCTCATCCGCCTCTTGCCGGGAGATCTCGAGGTGAGTTGCGATCGACGCGACAAACGCTCCGATGATAAATCCAAAGATGCTGCCTGGCAGCGCGCGTCTAATGTACATAGGCTAGTTCATTCTATGGGGAGCGTTTTAATTTGTCGCGTCGCGTTTTTTACAGCGAACAGACGTAGATTAGGGTGCGTCGCTGCCGGTCGGTGAAACGGTCGGCTGTTCTTACGGCCACTGCGGAAAAATCTCCAGCTGACATAATCATTTTAGAGATATTCACATGAGTGTACTTCATTAGTGTCATTCAATTCTACGGATGGCTTTAGCGTGTTTGATTATAGGGAGGGTTTGGAAAACATAGCTCCATCATTATTTCTCCTCCATCTGTCCATCCTAAACACACATACTGCACCTGTGCTCCCTACAGGCTCTCATCATACACCATCTTCATATTAATCTCTCCTACACATCTTGCCATCCTTCAGATATCAGTAACTGCTTTATGGCTGGCTATAATTTGACAGTTCAGATTGTGTTATATCAAGCTATTAGATATTCTCACGTCCCTGCACCATTCAGAGTAAACCTGTTGGTAATATTCATCTGTGCTATGCAGTCGTGTAGGCTCGAAACCGGACTTTGACTCCTCCATTGTTATTCCTGCCATATTAAGGTGGAACCTACAGTCATCCCACGGTTCCTCTGTGCTTCCCGTTTAATGGCTTAGTGGTGTGATGTTTGAAACAGACCTTATGAGTGTGTGTGTGTAAACATGAATGTTTTTCCTTGAGTCGTGTCAGCTTCGGTTGATTCTGCGCTGCCTGTTGAAGGGTGTGTATCCTCTGCTGACTGGAGGCGTCGGACCACCCTACAGTGATTGGGTCACTGTGTCATTGCTTTTGACAGGGAATACTAAGCCTCGTCTTTCCCAAAGCTCACAGGTTATGTTGTTATTCAGAGATTTGAAATCGGGGTGATGTGAGTGTAGCTGTGCTTAACATGAATGCATCACTACAGCGTGTAAATGACACTGACATTGACGGATGCCCTCGGTGATGTTGTTAATTGAATCTTAGTAAATGAAACGCATTAAGGATTTTTGATGCTCTGAGAAGGACTCATTCTGGAAAAAAGATGTTAGAACTGATTTGCTTGCTTTCAACCTTCATTATGTTCATATTCTTTGACATTTGAATTAGATGGTGACCTGTTAAAGGAGTAGTTCACCTTCAAAATGAAAATTCTATCATCATTTACTCACCTCTTGTCATTTCAAACGTGTATGACTTTCTTTCTTCTGCTGAACACAAAAGAAGATATTTTGAAGAATGTTGGTAACAGAACAGCACAGCCCCCCATTCACTTCTATTGTAACCAGTGCAAGTGAATAGGGGGGCTGTTAACAACATTCTTCAAAATATCTTCTTTTGTGTTCTGCGGAAGAAAGTCATACAGGTTTGAAATGGCAAGAGGTGAGTAAATGATGACAGAATGCGTGATGCTATTTGTCCTCTTGAAGCTCTTTGTATTACTATTTGCACAACTTTTCGATTTTTTCACTGTTTCAGCACCTAAATGCACAGTCATGGCTCATCTAGGTAGTTTCCAAAATTAAAAGTGATGTTATTCATTCATAAATCACACATGGGCTTACTCAATAAAGCCGTTTATATGCCAAGACTCGGACCGGTTTCCTGAATACAAGCATTCCTGTTAACCACAGACCAAGCCATTTTTGCTCTGTGGTGTGAGACAGAGAAATGATTACACAGTGACTCATCTAAAATCAGATGTCTCTCGCTGTTAACCTGAGCGAGGAGCAGCTGTACAATTCACTCGCTCAAATGCACTTTGCTTAGTTTTACATGTATTTTACTGTTAAACGTTTACCTTATTGCATTTGGCTCAGGCTGAGGTATACATTCTCAAAGCATGTGCATTGACTCTGGTGTGTTAGGTATGTGAAAGTGTGCTTTGGTTGAAACCAATTAGGCTCGACAGGTTTGGGTATTACCAGTGATTAACACATATTGCATTCCTTGCATGTTTTATGTTAGCTATTCTCATGGCGTAACCTTACCGTATTAGGAGAAACTCAAACACACACACAAGCTGTTTATACAGGCATGTTCAATATGTATCTTTGTGCTATGTAATTCACCCTTATATTCGCTCACACACCCTGTATGTCCTATTGTTTTGACTACCTTTGCAGTGAGATCACTAGCTTGAGGAATCAACTGCGGGTGGGTTCAAATGAATCCTAGCCAAGCCATCCTTTAAAATAAACATACTTCATTTGGAAGGAGCCAATATCTACGTGGGAGAGTGTTTTGAGAACTAACAAATACACATTTTACTTTGTCTTCATTTTAATTACTTATGTGACCGAGTTAGAGTAGGTTTAAGCTTACTGGTCTAGGGATTTAATAAAGAAAATAGTCCATCTAAATGGTCCTGTGAACAATGCGAGTCTGGCACACATACTCTTTTAGTGAGTATATTGAACATTCGCAGCTCAGGCGTGAGGCGTTTCATGGACGTTGTTCTGTTTTTCTCCTGCCCTCAGTTACCGTGAATCTCACAGTGAGGGGCCTCTTCAGCAACCCAGACAGAGCTTCATTATGACACACACCCTTCAGATCTGGAAAGCAATACCATCAAGCTCGCACGAGTGTATTAAACATGCGGACTGACTGACATTGGATCCGTAGCAAATGTTATAATTCGATTTTTGTTTCATGTCAATATGTAGACACCAATTTTCCAAAATATAAAAGCCACAAAAATCTCAACAATCTTGCTTTTGTTATGTTGCATATGCTATTTACTACAGGCACTGTTTGCGCTTGTGCTTAATTGTGCTCTCCACAAAATTTCATCTTGACTCTTATTTATGTGTCTATGTTTAATGACTCCTGGACTCGATACACAATGATCTGTTATAATGGCTTTGTTATGGAGCTCCTCCCATTAGTTCATTCTGATTCACCAACTACACAAATTCTCTGGCAGCACTGTACCATCCTAAAATAGTTTTATTCAAACGCGGTTTAGGACCTCATTGTGTTGAGGACACTAAACCCTTGTTTTTCCAGAGTGGATGCTCTGTAGCCAGGCACCAACTATGCGGCAAAACCAGGGCCATTTAAGCCAGGCTGGGGGTGGAGGGGGGGGCGACAGAGACAGTGAAGGATAGTCCTGCTTTTTATTCCCCTTTCTGCCCATGTAAATTTAGTCTGTTGTCGTGTCCTGTGAAAGCTCAGTGCCTGTCACGCCCTCGCAGATGTGTGTTTGCATGCGTGTTCGCCCCCCTTTCTGGAGCATGAGTGTGTGCGTTTATACCACACACCTCTTTGAAGAATCACAAGTGTTGGCCAACTTTATCTTTCCTTTGCCTTTGGTCACTATAAAATGGACGATGACCCTGCTTTTGCTGGCCTACATCTGGTAAACTAGCACAATATCTGGCACACCGACTCCTAGCATGAACGCAGATCTGTCCGTTGATGGTCTGATGGGGTGTCTGTGAACCGGTTGAGGAATGTTCTGGAAATGTTCCTTAGACACCCACCCTCTCATTATAGAATAAATAGCATAAATAGCTGCTTGGCAGGTCGTTTACACCGTCATTATAGACTTTAAGTGATGGTGTGGCATTGTAATTTTACATGTTTGTCTGTTTGCCTGTTCTGTACTCTACATGCCCAAACTAACTATCATCCCTCTTTCTGTTGCAGATGAAGAGAAAGTTGGACCATGGACCTGAGGTTCGATCTTTCCCTTCAGGAAAAAAACCCTGTCCAAGGTAAAACTCCTGCTGTTAGACATAAAAACTAGCGCAGTGGTTGAGTTCTTGTCCTACATTAAACTGTAGTGACCACTTAATAGACAGAAACAGGTTAATTACGTAAAGTATGTTCCTTCAACTAATTGGTTGACAGAATAATAGTCAGGAAGTATTTAGAAAACCTGGTTTATTCTTTTTTCCAGGAAGTATTTAGAAAACCTGGTTTATTATTATTTCCATACTAGAAGCTCTTTGGACACACGCATCTAGCAAGCGTTCTTGTGGTTCATACCAGAACAGCAAACTGCAAATGAGGCAGCTGTGCGCTCTGGGTAATTGAAGCATTTGGATCCTCTCAGGCTCAAATCCCATTAAATATGAATCTGTTATAAAACAGACCTCTACACATGCACTCCTGTGCTTCCTCCCTCTCTACTTTTCTCTCTCACCCATACGTCTTTTGCACTGGAAACTATGTGTAGTATGCAAGAAAAGACTGCTGAATCGCCTTAATCTTTACACAGGACCCCAGAGACAAGCAGGAAGGTCTGCTGACATGTGGAGAGTTTCTCTAGTCATTCTGTGTCCCTCCCCAACTCTTTTTCTACCCACCTCTTTATGGTTTCCCAGGGCAATACCATGCAAAGGTCAAACATACCATGAAATAATTTTCATCATACTGATAGCTCATACTGTATATCAATGTTTGGTGGTTTAAATACCTATGTGAGGTCTCAGAGTTTTTAAAGCATGGTTTTTCATAGTCAAGTAAGACATGCTTTCAGAATTGTCACATCCATAACGGTCTATATTTTTTATAAATGTGCACATAAAAATTAAAATAGTTTGTTGTATGAAGAGACATGTATTTTTCATTTGTTGGGCATTATTGCTGTTGGTTTGGACATTTAATTCACAGAAATCCTACAACGTATGTTGTCTCTCAAAAACTTGTCCTTTTTGTCATGCATTATGCATCTTAAATAGAATCTTAAATAAAATCTTCATCTTAAATAGAAAACTCATGTATAGACTGATATTCTTCTGATGTCTGGACTCTATCATCAGGGGTTTAGGAAAACGCAAACAGATGGTTCAATATATTGGTAATAGATACATTCTCTGAGACTTTATATTTCAAATTTTTGTTACAAACATCACAACCAAAATGCTGGAATTGCCCCATTCAATGTAACAGTGATTTTAAGCACTGACAAATCTTTTATATTAAATGTAGATATTAAAAAGCCATTTGAGATTAAGCAGCAACGTTTTTCATAAATTAAAACTTAATGCGAATATTTGCATGAGCTTTGGGCAGGTGGTTGTTTGGGATTCAGAGTTGAGCAAAACCATTATTTCATTGTTAGGAGACTGGTGTATTGAGGTCTGAGACTGAGGTAAACGGATACATTGTGTAATGTTGGGCCAGAACAGCAGCTTGAGTGGACCGTTGTGCTCATTTGACACAGGTTTAGTCCCTTGGTTTTTTGCTGTAATTCTCCGAAATCCTGGCATGTGGGTCTGATGAAACGGTCTATAAAGTAATTGCTTCCCCTATCCTTTAGTGTTTATTTCATCATTCATTTAGTGTACATTTTTTGTTTTCTTGAACTCTAATTTGTTGTTCTCCCCCTCACCAAACAGCCCTACAGGACTGCCATACCCAGCCACGCCCACGACGTTTGGGGCCTTGCGAGAAGCCAATGGGCAGGGTCAGCCGAGACGGCGTATCACATCCATCCAGCCCCCCACTGGCCTGCAGGAGTGGCTCCGCACCTTTCAGGTGAGTTCATGCAAATCTGCTTCAACTTGACGCAAGACATGCTAGAGGGAATGAACCAGGCGAACTAGCGCTGTTTGTGTAGACCTGTGTAGTCTTGCAACCCTGATACTCAGTCCTGGTTAAACATAGGATTGGAACAAGCCATTTAAAAACAGCTAGTATGCTGTTATGAGTTTGCACCTATTTGAATTTTTCTCACTTCTATAATCCTAAAACAACAGAAATCTTAGGCTCCGCCCCTTCACTGTTTGCTCTGGTTTTGCTGATAATTACAGGCATGACAAGTCCTTAGGCTTACCAAAGCTGATGAAATTGCAGATACCTGTGTTTACAGAGGGATGTTGAAGATTTCGCCTAATGCTGAAAGTTTAGCCCAAGACATGTTCTTTCTTTTCCTAATTCATATTTAAAGACAATCTAGATGTCCGTTTACTCAAGAAATCCCATAATAAGGCTACATTCTTATAACCATGTCAGGATGTCAAAGACAGGATTCATCTTGGATAAAATCAATATAGTGTGTATAACACTTTTCTGTTGGTCTGTCTGTGCCGTTGTGCACAAGGGATTTGCTTGTCTGTTTAGTCAGTGCTTGATAATTTACTTTTTCACTCTTTTTAAGTTATTGTGGGGCTTGTATTGTGAGGCTTGTATTGTGAAGGTGCAAATTACACTGTATCTCTGAGATCTCTATACATCTCAGCAACTGCTTGAGCATCGCTTGCGTGATTCACATTAAACGTGACGTTTCTGCATTCTACAGCAAATGCATGTGATATATCTCAGTGGCAGTTTTAATGCATGGAGATGTACAAAATTGAAACAAACCTTGAAGTGGTTCAATCGCAACCTTGTTGTGTACACATTGGGGATGAGTGAAGTGATGATGGTTATAGATTTGAGTTTGAACTTGTTTTATTATAAATTACTTATTGCTTTAAATTTTAGGATTTTCTTTTTAAAGTTACTAGATTATCATAAAACTATATTAGTTATATTAGTATAAAAATTACATATATTTATTTTGGGGGTGCATTTCCCGTATAAATAACAGTCATATTCTGGATTTCATAATCCATACTTTGGAGTATGCTTTTTTTTTTACTGTTTTTCAAGATCAAACAATTTAATTGCTTTTACTTGGTTTAAGCTGTAAAACATGGTATGCGTGAGCACACACAAACTAGCCTATAACAGCATCAATGAGTTTTCAGCAAAGTTGTGTTTCACCTCTCCATAGTTGCTGTATATCTCTCTCTATAAACATCCCTGAGCAATTTCCCCCCGCTCATTTGATGCGCCTGTAGAGCGGAATGACTTTGGCACAATCTCTCTGATGCAGCACTATAAGATCAGTGAAACATTTTATTCACTGAATCAGGCCTAACCGCTGCTTAATAAGGAGAAAGTGAACCCTGGGAAGCTTCCAACAGCCCCAAGACATGAAGTCTGTTCCAGCTGATTCGCAAGAAGCTTCATGGTTATGATCATGCCAATGTTCATGCCAGAAGTCAGCATTACAGACACCTTTCTGCTGTATAGCCAATGAAAACCATTACCGAGCCTAACGAACGCTCCTAAATGAAAGCGTATCAATGTCAATACTCTGTATGAGTTGTCCAGCTGTGTCAATTGATTCACCCGAGGATCATGGTTGGACACCGATGTGCTTGGTCATAATGTGCTGATGTTGTGTTACAGAGCTGGAGTGGACCGGAGAAGCTGCTTGCGCTGGATGAGTTGATTGACAGCTGTGAGCCCACACAGGTCAAACACATGATGCAGGTGATCGAACCACAGTTTCAGAGAGACTTCATCTCACTGCTGCCCAGAGAGGTAAATACAACCCTAAAATAAAAAAAACTGGTAATCTTACTGGTAATCATGTTTACAAAATATTGTTAAAACTAAGGGAACATTTCATAAGTGAATTAAAAATAAAAAACAGTTTGGAAAATAGCTTTTGATGCTCACAGATGCTGACTTGTGTAGTTTAAACAATACATTAATATTTTTTTTAAATGCGTTGAAAAATAAGCCCTAGGCAGCCGAGATTTGCATTAAACATATTTAACTAGTATCTGTTGACACGTTAACCTTGGCAGAAACAAAACAAAATATAACTAAATTAAACAAAATTCCTCTCTTACGTCTTTCTTCTTTCCATTCACTTAAGCCCAATTTTATACTATTTTCTTTCTTTAATTTGAACACACTCCAGTTTTGTGGCTCCAATTTGAGGAGAGGTACTGGCTGTCTTCTCCTGCTTTGTTGAGATGTTACAATTTTCTCAGCATCTATTCGAAAGGAAATCTCTCTCACTTTACATCCCTTTCATGTCACTGTTTTAACCTGCCCTTCTTGTTCTCCATCACCTGTCATCTTGTCTTCCCGTCATTTCCCCGTCCCCTCCACCAGGTTGTTTTCCTTGCAGTGCCGTTCATTTCTGGGCGTGTTTGTGTGCCTGATAGAACTAGAGTATGTGTGTAAATACAGCTCCTTCAGGCTGTACACCCTATCCAAGTTGAGACTGCGGTATACACCCTGTTTTCAGTGACAACCATTATGATAGATTGCAGAAAGAATCCTGGAACTGTTTGGACATGCTCTGTCTGCACTTTGGTCTTCAAAAAATGACAGCGCGCCTGAAAATGAGAGAACAGAACAAATCAATCTAAGAATTCTCGGTCTGTACTTCCTGTACGTCAGCTCCTACGAAAAAGTGAAGACCTCAGTCATATTAGCAGAGTACAATTAGACTATTTCCCTTAAAGGAAAGCAGTTGTTTTGGTTCCAAAGTGTCTTGTTATGGTTGAGCAAAAATCTATCAAATAAAATAAAATATTTGTCTGTTAAATCTGTAAAAAATCTCATTGCATATTAATAGAGTGATGCAACAAAAAGTTTGTTGTAAGCATTTTTATTTGTTCAGTTCATCTAATCACTTCAAGAATTCATTAGAACATAAAAACAGGTTTTTATGTTTCATTTTTAGTGCAGTACAATACAGTAAATGCTACAATGTTTTTTCACAATTAAATCTCTATTGAAGTTGTAAATGTGGCCCCACTTCTATTATAAAACTATTTCTTTCCAATTTTGGAAAACATGGAAGATTTTTCTGCTTCATCATTGACAACCTAACAGTAATTTACACTAAATTACTCGGAACCTTTTGCTTTTTACTATGTCTGTCTTCCTCCAGACCTCATACTGTTGACCCTGGGTAATAGTTTGGACTGGTGCTTTTTTGCATCTAAAATGGGCATAAAACTGCTGACCTTGGCAGAAAGAGCCTTTTTTAGATATGTATTATTTTATCATCCAAACCAACATGAAGAAGATGCCATGGAAAAAATATGTTTACTAGACTGAGAAGGTGTCGTCTAATTGAGACTTTCCATCTCCTCACTCTCTTTGTGTCTTGTCTTCTAGTTGGCCTTACACGTGCTGTCGTTTCTGGAGCCAAAGGATCTGCTTCAGGCAGCTCAGACGTGCCGTTACTGGCGCATTCTAGCAGAAGACAACCTGCTCTGGAGGGAGAAGTGCAAGGAAGAAGGTGATTTCACAGCTCTCCACTCCCTTCACAACTCAATTTCTACTGCTTTAGTGTTGTCGTCATGGGGAAACTCCAGCTAATACTTATATGTGCTGAATCATTAGTGTGGCCTACCAGAATTAAAGTAGTATTTGGTGAAAATACCATGGTACTTTGATATACCCTGTGCACTACTCCAAGATACTTCTACTATTGTAATGGTTCCATAGTACCATGGGTGTACCTAGTGCCACTTTACAAGCTTTTCTAAATTGTCATCCTGTCTGTTTTCAGGTATTGATGAGCCTTTGCACATAAAGAGAAGGAAAGTTATCAAGCCGGGGTTCACACACAGTCCCTGGAAGAGTGCCTACATTAGACAACACAGAATAGACACCAACTGGAGAAGAGGGGACCTCAAATCACCCAAGGTAGATATTTTTTCCTTTCTTGTTCTCCTTCCAACCCCACTGTATTGCATTAAACGGCCCATGTTTTATTTCTAGCGACTTGTGCCTACATTCATCTTTTTTAGTTCTTTATGACTGCCTGACGTAATGTAAGATCTTAAATGCACTTAGCAAGATACAGTATGCCTGCTAACCTGATTTTTCCACACTTGAAGTCTTGCAAATCTAGTTTAGATTTCCTTTAAGAGATACATATCAGCCTGTCACCTCGGCCTCAGCCCTGAAACGAATATTGTGTGGAAATACTTGTACACCTGCCTATAAAAATCCTCTACTGCTGCACGACAGAGACCTGTGGCACACAGGTGTGTAACTGGTTCGAGTCTGGCCTGCAACACTTATCAACTACTCCCCCCGCCCAACAATTCCCAGTCACTCTACTGTATATGCAATATAAATGTAACCACCGTCTCATTTGGTTATGCACGTACACGGTTTCTTCTGCATCAGAAGCTGTTATTTATGATAAACTGGCTGCTTTGTTACCATGGTGACCATGCACCTCAGTTCCTGCTCATCTCCCTGCGGCAGTTTTGAAAGCTGCTGTGTCATTTGCCACATCAGCAATTTTGCGTCTTTCTCGCACAACACCGGTGCCGTACGTCAAAATAATACAAAGTCCTTGTTTTTCCATTAATTCTGTTTTTCTCTCTTGTGGTTTTCCTCTATTTGTAGGTGTTGAAAGGCCATGATGACCATGTCATCACCTGTCTGCAGTTCTGTGGAAACCGCATAGTGAGCGGCTCTGATGACAACACGCTCAAGGTGTGGTCTGCAGTCACTGGCAAGGTGAGTGTCCTTTTATTTTTGACATTATTGTCCAGCGCTGATGTAGAATCAGAATCAGAAGAGCTTTATTGCCAAGTGTGCTTGCACACACAAGGAAATTTCTTTGGTGTTGGAAGCTTCTAGTACAGACATTCAACACAATGACAATACAATATAATAAGATGTACAGTCTAAAAGATTCTAAAATATGCATATATAAAATAAAGATAATTTTACAGAAAATGGGGGATAATAACATATAAGAGACATTGTACAGGGTAGTATATAGTAGAATATACATATTAACAGATTGTATGTACACTTGTGCAAATGGATAATTTAGTAAGTAGAGGTAGTGTTATATACATGTATACATAAGATGTAGATATAATAAGGCACTATAGTGCACACTATAGGAGTAGTGGAAGTGGAATATTGCTCTTAAGGAGCAGTTATCTGTTTAGGAGGGAGATTGCCTGGGGGAAGAAGCTGCTTCTGTGTCTGGAAGTCCTGGTGTTTGGTGCTCTAAAGCGCCGGCCAGGGGGCAGCCGATCAAAAAGTTTGTGTGCTGGGTATGTGGAGTCAGTGATGATTTTTCTTGCCCTGTTTTTCACTCTGGAATCGTACAGAGTGAAAAACCAAGTGTTTAATGGCTTTACTGCTCTTAATGCTTTTAAATGTTTATGGGGTGTCCATTTTATTGTAGTGTATATTTAAGGTTTAATGTTTAACATTCAGGTTGTTTATTTGTTTATAAAAAGTTTATTTGCACTGATGACCAGTTTAATGTACCTTTTTACTTTATACAGGAATGATACATTATTATTTATAATAATTACATAATGATTGCTTAATATGTAATATATTAATAATGTACCTTAATACATTATTAAATTATATAAATTAAATAATATACATTTTATTATGAAAGAAAGAAGAGATAGAAGAGTAATATGTGAGGTAGCCCAGTGTCTGTCGGTTGGTTGTCTGGAACAGTAAAAACAAAATAATAGTTTTAATAGTTTTGACCAATCAGAGTCCAGTATTCATGAGAGGCATTTAAGTGAAAGTGAGTGAAAGTGACCTATTAGTCAGATATGGTGACCCATACCCGAAATGTGACCTCTGCATTTAACCCATCCAGAGAGTAGTGAACACACGCACAGCAAGTCGTGAACACATGTACACCCGGAGCAGTGGGCAGCTATCACTGCAGCAGCCCGGGGAGCAAGTAGGGGTAAGGTGCCTTGCTCAAGGGCACCTCAGTCGTTACCTGCCTGGGAATCGAACCGGCAACCTTCTGGTCACGAGTTCGACTCTCTAACCATTAGGCCACGACTGCCCCTTAACAATATAACTAGAGATAGAAAATGTATAAGGGTACATGACTGTGAATCCGTGTCTTCTCTCCTTTCATGATCTCCATCTTCTTGCAAACTCTCTCACAGGAGCGTTGTTTTCATTGAACATGATCGTGCAGCTCTCAGCGGGCCTGCAGAAGTACTTGCAGCCATCTCAATTCACCCAGAAAACATGCACATGATCACCTTCATCATTTATTCACATGAGAACATGACAACCGTCATGTTCAGCTGAATGCAGGGATGATCATTGAGCACTAGCTGCAAAAATCCTGCCATGTCTCTCTCTCCCTCCCCCTCTCTATTCATTGCCTGCCATTCCACGGTCCTTACACTTTGAGAATTCATTGCGCTAGCTGATGCTGTGACACAGTCCTTGTGCTGCGGGGTTTACGGCAGTTGTAAAATGGCGAGTTTCAATCAACATACAGCTCCTGACCCTCCATTTTAATCCTGTTTTCGGTTTACACTCTTATAAGAGATACAAACATGTTTGAGTTTTCCTTGACTCTTCCGCACAAGTCTGATCGTAACAGCGGAAGATCGCAAATCATTCCCAAGGTTATTAGCCGTCGAGAATCCGTAATCAAATTTAGCGTGCATTGATAGGACGAGAGCCAGTCGCCGCAGAAACGTGATTGGTGGGGCATATCAACATGCTGTCTGATGAGAGCCATCACCGTAGAAACGTGATTGGTGCAGCATCAACATGCCGTCTGATGAGAGCCATCATCATAGCAGATGGCAGATGCACCATGATTAGGGTCATCGTCGCATATATGGCAGGCTGCCTTTCTGTTCCCATCATGCATTGCTTTTTGAAGAGCCGTTGAAAAGATGGACCAGATTGAAAATGCTTGTAAAGCTTGGATGAGCTTCTGTTACCCCGAAATATGTCCAAGTTCTTTGAGATAAAACTCTGTGTTTATTTTCTGTCTTTTGTCCAATCAAAGAATGGGCTCTTTTTTACCATGTAATCATAGTCTGTACGCATATGAATGTGTGTGTGTGGGCATGTAAGGGATATTGTACAGATGGTCTTGAGTGAAAAAATAACTATTGAAGTCCCAACACGAAGGGTTGTTGTGGAATGACTGGCTAACCTTATTATCCAACCTGTTACGCAACTACTTTGCAAATATGAAAAAAACGTGTAAATATATACAAATATAAAACAAAGAACTAATAAAATAATAAAACAAAAACAAATATAAAAACGGATATAAAATGAAGAGATAATTTGTAAATCAAAAATCATGTTTTTTGTTGTGAATTTCAAGTAGTATCTAACTGCAGCTGGGTTGTTCTGATTAAGTAATAATAACTCAAAAGAATACAGTTAACTAACACAAAACACAATAAAAACAAGACAACATAATAAAAAATTGAACATTTTTAAAAACTGAGTTATCTGTTAAATTAAAAGTCTGTTTATTTTGTGTGAAAAAAGCATGCAGAGTCCTCAGAGAAACTAGCATAATGCGAATAACAACAGTCCAATATGCATTTCATCAATAATTACACAAAAATATAGGAATATGTAGGGAATGGTGTAATAAGTAGATTTTACACCTTTTATATATAACTGTTAAGAATATAGTTTATGAATAGTGTCTTGAGTCTGATGAAATGCTCCAGAAAGTCCCTCAGCACTGGCTGTGGCCAATTAAACAGGAAATGCCGTGTTCTTTGAAGCGCCTGTCAGGAAAAGCGGAACAGTGAAGAATGAGACAAAGGGATTATTTAGTGCGACTGCTTTTCTTCTACTGTACTTTTTCCTCTTTTCGTTTTCAAATTCACCCATCTGCGAGTTATAAACTCCCGGCGCACATTAATAACATTCCCTATGCAGTCTTGACATGTTTTCTTTATAAACATCTGGTAACATCAAGAATTAAATTTTCACTGCCACAGAGCGACTTCTGATCGGTTGTCATGACCACAGCCGCAGAATGTATATCAACTGTTATATCAACTTCCAATTCGAATCCATGTTTACTGTCCGTTTCACTCTCGTTCTCATTTGCTGTGTCCGAAATCGCATGTGACAGTACATACTGAATTTGAATAAGTGCCTACCTATCGGCCGTTGAAACAGTAGGTTCTATATAGTATGAGTGGGAGTAGTATGAATACATTTCGGACATGTTTTATGGTCATGTAACCTGTATGCTCTTTGACCTATGACGTATTAACAACAACCTATACGTGAGCGTTGATGAAAACATAATTTAGTCACAAGAATATTGCCACTTACATTAAAAACGCCTTAATGTTTTCCGCTATATTTATTTGATTTACTTTTTAAATTTGACCGTTTCTCAGCTCCCCTGGCATCCTGGGATAGAGAAGTGTCCATCCGATCCACACTCACGAATCTCGGCGGAAGTTGTAGACCATCCGGGTATTTCTCGCCTACTATTTTTTTGCATACTGAGGTTTCGGACATACTATTCATAACTCGTACTCATTTTTGCCAACTATATAGTATGGAAGTAGGCGATTTCGGACGCAGCGATTCTCTTTCTATGTCTTTCTGTCCTTGGCTCTCTTTTCTTTGTCCTCTTGATACACTTCAGTTCACAATTTAAGTGTTGTAAATCCCTGGAGCTGCTCGCAGGCACATGCTCGCCCTCTGAGACCAAATCGTTAACATCTAGTACACAAATAGGCTCCTGTGGGTCATGGGTTTGGAATTTTTACATGACAACCCCCCCCTCACACACACACACACAAAAATTGTTATTTTAGCTTGACCTCCATTTTGGCTCAAGCATGAAAATGTGTGTGAATTCTTTTTGCGTGGCAGTTGAGGACTGATTGTTCAAGTTTCGCTCTATTCTTTTTGTTTTGCTCTGGGTTTGTCTGAAGATAAAGGCCACCAAAGAATGTCATTGTGAGAAAATAGCTGGAATTCCAGCGCACACAAGTGCACCGTTCTCATAAAACACCCTTACACTGGACTTCTGCTTTGGTTTTTGGTGGAGAACAACAGAGTATAGGAGGGGAAAACAAAACTGTATTTATATTATGAATACACTGTTTTAGTTAAGGCCAAGTGCTGTTCACTCCATAACTTGATTGTGGTTTGCTATAATAAGTTATTCACAGCAACATCTGATATGAAAATGGATCTAAGATCTGAGAGTGGTTTACAGCCCGCATTCACCAACACTAAGGCGCAATAATGACATTACTGGCCCCCCTCCATAGTAAATGAATGGGCCTCATACTGTGTGTAATGGGAAAGTGATTTCGAGTGAAGATTAGTCTGTAACACAGCTTCCCGCTCATTTGAATGTCTGCCACGCTTGAGGATGTGTACAGCACGATAACAAGGATGCGATGAGGGATGCAATGTGGCAGAAACATGAGCAAAGAGAAGTTGTTTTGGATTAGAATCAAGATATGAATAAGGGTGTCTTTATTTTCCAGTTATTTCATTCACACCAAATTCATCCATGGCTCAACAAACCACCGCCTTTCAGATTATGTGTGGCACTTGCTGTATAAATTCGTTCTTTCCTCTTCTCTGTCTGGCTGAGAGCTAGTGTTAGACTCGTCCAGTTCTGTCTGTGAATCGGAAGAGATTTGTCCTCGAACTTCAGAGACCCTCACCCGCTCTCTGAAGCAGTGGATGTCTGCGTGCTGCCTGTGGAATATGCCTGATATAGAGACACTAGGCACTATTTTCATCATATCGCAACTGTGACTTTTTTAATCCTCCTTTCACCTGTGCAGGACTGAGCGTAGTGGAAAGTTTTGGAGAAGGTTGAGGAAAACTCAAAAATGGCTTTAATTCTGAATTGTGGTTACACGCGTATACTGCGTAAAGCGATGCTGTTGGTAGAATGTTACAGTGAGTTGTTTAGCACCAGACAAACAATTATAAACTCCCTCAGCGCTTCCCTCATTAATAATTCATTGCCTTTGTGCAGTTGAAGAAACTCGCTGTTTAGTTGCAGCATCTGAGGGGAACGGTTAAAAGTGTTTAACAGTGATGCCAAGCACATTAATTTCATCTAATAGAGACGGTTTTAATTTTATAGTGTGTCAGAAGATTTAAGACGAGCAGAGCTGATTTATGCGGTAGCATTTTCACAGATGGCCAAGAGTGCATTATTGGAAAATTGAAATGGGGTAGCATTTTCTGTGCCTTTGAGCCATGTTTCGGAAGCAAGTCTAACACTGGAGGTCACCTTTTGTCGAGACGGAAAGTGTGACATAAGGTCACGGAGAGAATATAAGCAGTCTCTCTCTTACTTTTGTTTGCTTGCATCACTTTTTAAAATCTCTCATTCTAAAGCCAGCATCTCTTTCAAGCTCTCTGCCCTCCTCACCGCTAATATTCACTGCTTTATTCTGCTTTTCATTTCCTGCGTCTTTCTCCTCCTCCCTCTCTTCAGCCATGACTCAGACTGCACCTTTGGCTGACCACCAACTCCTTAACATGCAGACTGCAGCACTCATGCCCAAACCTTCCACCCACTCCTGCATCAGAGCAACAAACACACCCAGCTGGACATTACCTTTGCTGATCTAGCACATATAGCTTATGTTAAACATTGGGTGTTAGGGGAAATGTATACTTTAAAACTGCTCTTGGGTCAGTGCAAAAACAGCCAACCTCTGCATGTCTGCAGCTCAGTGGACTTAACAAAAATAAGTTTATGGTAACTGTAGTTATATCATTAGTTCTTTTCTATTTTATTCTTTGTTGACCCTAATTGGCACGTATTTCCCAGAATGCTTTGTACTGATTTGGGTAACAGTGGCGTAATGGGGTGGTGACATCATTGCATAGTTTTGTTCTCATTGAGTGTTTACAGCTTTCTGTTTACCAACTCAGCCTCTCTTGAAGCATCGTCTCTTGTGATAATTGGTTGTGTTGTAGTTTTTGATTGTTATTTCAAGTCTCTAAGGAACTAGTGATCAACAGTCTTATTGAATATCTAAGAATTACAAATCGTGTAAATATAAAGACAGTCTGATTGGATTTTACCCTTTGTGTATGGGGGCTTTGGCCCTACTTTTAGCCAAACTTGTTCTTGCCCATTTCTTGGTTTTTGATAACACACATTTTTTTATTTGAATACCATTCCAGTGGCAACGCTGTAATTTCCTGTGTGTACCTTTTCACCCTCTTTCTACCCGTTCATTGATCTTGAGATCAACAGCTTGTTTTCGTGTCTGTCTGTGACAGATGTTCTCCAAACTGTAGTTCCCTGCAAACCATTGTAGTGTGTGGTTTGATAATGAAAAGCTTCAATAACAGTGCAGATGGGAGACATTTTTGGATGAAATCCGAGGGTTAGAAACAAAAACAGCTGTTCCAAACAGTCTGCTCACCATCTGAAGACTCCTGAGACTCTGAGACGTGTGCCAACATGGCCATTCAGCAATCACCTTCACAAAACTTCAGTATTACCAACAGAACCAGGGTATCGAAATTTGGTCTCCTGTTGGTTTTTGGAAGGAGTCATAGGCACAAACGGGCACTTCTCCATCCTGGCCCCATCTGCACGGTATCTTCTTTCCTAAGATTAGATGTGGACTGTAAACCGAATGGAATTTGAAGAGGGTTACTCGAATGGATTTAAACCCAGATCCTTGGCTTCAAACGTTTCCCAGCAGCCACTCAAACGGAATGCTAAGCTCCATGCCCCATGGGTGCCACAGACTTGATCTTTTATGGTTATTCAACTGACTGATAAACTGACACCTAAGCCATTTGGTTTTAAAGGTCCTCTTCCAGACACGGTCTGAATAGGCTGTAATCGCCCAAGAACACGGGCCGCTGTTTTTGGCATTATTTAAACCACCTCAACATTGCATGGGAAAGATCCATCGACCGACTAACACGTACACATTATAAAGCAGAGCACCTCATGAATATTGATGTGCTTCTTGCTGAATAATGCATGATTTAACCCCCTCCCTGTTCTTATTGATGTGTTATGGACACTACAAATGTGACTGGAGTTGCTTGTTGATCACACGATCATACGAAATAAGCTTCGGGCGCTTATTCCCCAGTTGCCTATAAAGAGGTGTTCTGCTTTCAACCCATTGGTTTCATCACTTTATTTTCCCCAGTACAGTACTGGTTTATAATGATTGTAAATTGGATTGGTTTCCTCATTAGTTGCTCTTTTGTTCCATCTGTCCCACAAACAGCACTGGAACAAAGAAAATGCACATTAAACCGCTTGAAAGCCCTAGGTAGAGGTTGGCCACCGCTTCTAAAGATTAATGATGCATTAAGGTTGTTCGTGATGTAGACGGAAATAGGAGCAGCTGCGTTATGAATTAAAGGTCTCAGGGCCTTCTCTTTCGCATCTCCTGGGTTTATCACCCCTGCTTTTATCGGCCACAGTTCAGAGGTCACGCCTTCTGCTTTCCGCTCGGCCCATAACATGACGAAATGGCCAAAGGCACCTTTGATTCCATATTTGCCTCTGAAATTAAATTGAATTCAGTTTAATTAGATTTAGAGGAAATGGTCCTTAGCCTCATGGATTAGTGCAGGAGATTTGTTCCATCGCGGCAATCGATATGTTATATATCATCTGATATAAAGTGTTTTCTTTTCCATTAATGCAGCTTCCTGCTTCCTATGGACTGTAAAGTCTTGCGTTTGGATTTTTATGAGCACAGGTTGAAGTGATAGATCAGACTCTTCATAATTCGAGCTTTGTCGTTGTGTAATTCATTTGAAAGCTTATTGCTGGCCGCTCCTTCAGTGTTTCGGTGCAATGTTTTAATAACCAATTTTTATCATTCCTACTGTTTCTTAAACCCATAGATCTAAATCTGTCTCTGTTTTTTTCTAGTGTTTGCGGACATTAGTGGGCCACACGGGTGGTGTCTGGTCCTCTCAGATGAGAGACAACATCATTATCAGCGGCTCTACAGACCGAACGCTGAAGGTCTGGAACGCAGAGACGGGAGAATGTATCCACACGCTGTATGGTCATACCTCAACAGTGCGCTGTATGCACTTGCATGAGAAAAGGTAATGTCCACCACCTTCCCTTCTTATGGAAGCATTACGTCTACTTATTAAAAGCTACATTTCTTTATAAATAAATAATTAAATAAATAAATAAATATTTTGGTATATCATTGGGGTGAAATTCGGGCACCAATAGATATCCAAAATAAAACCAAGATTTGTAATAATTAACAGTGATGTATTAATAATAATAATAATAAATACTCAAAATTATCATCATTCCATTCAGTAAATCTGTACAATACATATTGTGTGCTGTTTAAATCGCACATTTCCCGTCTGGTTTGAGCTTTATGTATTAACATATTAAGAGCTGATCCTCCGAGTACTCGCGTATAGACAGTTGAGTCTTGGGGCTTTGCCTTTTTATGCTCTATTGTGAAGCGACACAAATGCTCTTCAAACAATATTCTAGTGTTTTCAAAAGCTCGGGGGCCAATTTGTGTGCATATTTTCCCTTTGTGTTGTGCATGATTGCTTATTTGTGCAGTGACCTCAGGCTTTCAGCGTCATTCAACGACAACAACAGTCGTTTTGTTGGTTTGTTTCTGTTTCACCAGCCCGTTTTAATGTTTTGTTTAATTTCCAAAAAACAAACCTGTGTCCTAGGGGTCTGGTTTTATAAACAAACTGTCTTTTTCCTCCACCTTTGATTTATGTAACACCATAAGCAAATACTGCTGAAGGTAAACGCAATAGCAGTAGAGTAAATTCTGTCAATACATGGTAAAAGAATAGTCCAACACACTCTTTAGATCTATTTTGGGTTTGATTATCTCTTTAAGAAGTTAACTAGATTGTTTGCTGTATTTCATTTTAATGTTTTTTTCTTTCAGGGTGGTGAGTGGTTCTAGGGACGCCACATTGCGGGTTTGGGACATTGAGACGGGTCAGTGTTTGCACGTTCTCATGGGTCACGTAGCGGCTGTGCGCTGTGTACAGTATGACGGCCGCAGGGTGGTCAGCGGGGCCTATGACTTCATGGTGAAAGTATGGGACCCTGAAACCGAGACCTGCCTACACACACTCCAGGGTCACACCAATAGAGTCTACTCCCTACAGGTAAGCACACACACTTACATGCACAGTTTGCTTGAAGCTGATGCTATGATTCTTGTATTGTCTTTAGCTAATGTGTTATGCCCTGTCAACTCTTTTAACACCAGGTTTATGAGAGTTTGTTCGCCACTCATTGGGGCTCACAGCATTGTACTTGACCACATTCATCCTCATTTGTTCATTTAACATAAATTTTAGGAGCTTTTCAATAATTAGAAAAGTCAAATCAAACATTAGAAAGGGATTTAATGGAATTAAGCTATTCAAGCATCTTATTTCATTGTGAAATTATTTAAATCCCTTGCACACACTATGCATCTTTTATCGAATTGTTCTTGGCTTTTATTCGAAGCAGAGAATAAGCCAAATAACTGCAGTGGGTTCTTAGCCACAATCAGTTTATGACATCGTTTATTCTTGATTTATTATTGAACAATGGTGTCTTTAACTTGCTCTTTCTGTAGTTTGACGGCATCCACGTGGTGAGCGGTTCGTTGGACACGTCGATTCGGGTGTGGGACGTAGAGACGGGAAACTGCATTCACACGCTCACAGGTCATCAGTCTCTCACCAGCGGCATGGAGCTTAAAGATAATATCCTGGTCTCGGGAAACGCAGACTCCACAGTCAAGATCTGGGACATCAAAACTGGCCAGTGCCTACAGACACTGCAAGGTGAGGAGAGGAAAATACAATGATTAAAGAAATTTCATTTTTTGTGTGTACTATACCTTTAAGAAAACAGTAAGCTTTCCAACCACTTTATGAAAAGCTGCATAAATATTCTTTACAAAAATGTACTTTTGTGTTCATAGAGGAGCTAGAAGCACATAACAGAGCATATCAATTCACAATGAAATATCTATTTTACTATTGCCACAAACAGCATTTATAGGCATCAATCATACAATCACATTTCTCCACACCATAGTCATCTGAATACATTTTTCATAAAAACCAGTCTCCCTTCACATTCGAGAGCCTGAGTCTTTAAAAAAAATAAGAGCGATGGAAGACATGATGAAAGGGAATGGGAAGGGCTTGTTGGAGCAGCCTAGAGGGCAACATTGGGGGATGGACCACTATCTTTTTCAGTTTGTGGGTCATTTAAGTGAAGTGAAGTGACCCATTTGTCAAGTATGGTGACCCATACCCGAAATGTGACCTCTGCATTTAACCCATCCAGAGAGTAGTGAACACACGCACAGCAAGTGGTGAACACACGTACACCCGGAGCAGTGGGCAGCTATCACTGCAGCAAGTAGGGGTAAGGTGCCTTGCTCAAGGGCACCTCAGTCATTACCCGCCTGCCCTGAGGATCGAACCGGCAACCTCTCTAACCATTAGGCCACGACTGCCCACCATTTAAATAGGTCATTGAGCATTTCCTGTTTTCATTTATGACTGTTGTTTGACATAATACGGAAAAACACACATTTGACCCCATGCGAGATGATCAACTGAGAGACGGAGCTTTGAAGTGTGCGTGCTCATAGACACAGAGTTACTCATTAAAGAAAAAGGACCATTGTGCGTGTGTAGTGTCTCGCACTTCAATAGAGAAGGGCCATCTCATTTACATTCAGACAGTTGACTTTAGAGCGCCGCTAATGGGTATTCATGAATGAATTGATGCCTTTTGAAATGGATATTTTTAGTTTCATTCACTCACGAACATCACAGCGTCCCTTTATTTTAGGTATTTAAAAACACCATTTGCTTTCCAGTTGTATTTGACACTACAGATAGCTTGTGATGATGCTATAATACACATCAAGTGTGTTATCTGACCACACCCCTTCGTCTTCCTCCGCAGAGAGCTAGTGTAGTGCATGTCTTTTCCTCTTTACCTCTCTGTTTCGACAGCAGTCGAAGCGCTTTTATATTGTTTAGACTCTGATATTTCTTATTTAGGCCTTTCAGAAAGGCTGGCTCAATTCAGTACCTCAAGGGCACAGAATCAAAGCCATTAATGCCACAGTATTTCCCGTAACCATAGTTACACCTTCTCTCCTCTCTCTCGCCGTAACGGCGAGTTGGTGCAGTTCGATTTTCTGCCGAGGACTATCGGTGCTTGCAGAGTGTCTGTTGAGCCGTTCCATCTGGCGTGTCAGCTCATAACTTTCTCTTTTATTCTCTCTCAGGTCCCCACAAACACCAGAGCGCAGTAACGTGCCTGCAGTTCAACAAGAATTTTGTCATCACCAGCTCCGACGACGGTACGGTGAAGCTATGGGACCTGCGAACGGGCGAGTTCATCCGTAACCTGGTGACGCTGGAGAGCGGGGGCAGCGGAGGGGTGGTCTGGAGGATCCGCGCCTCCAACACCAAACTGGTCTGCGCGGTGGGCAGCCGTAACGGCACGGAGGAAACCAAACTCCTGGTGCTGGACTTCGACGTGGACATGAAGTGAGCCGAGCGATGGGGTCGAACTTAGGGGACTCGTTTGGAAATTGGGAGGGGAAGCAGAAACCCGCCCTGGGCCTCTGCCCGGGCCAGGACCGATCGCTCAATTCATGGCATCTCCACCTCCCGATAAGTTGCCGCCAACATTTTCTCCCTGTCGTGCCACGGCTCGCTCCGGCCAGAGTTCTGTTCACCTTCTGGATGGATTGGGGGGCGGACTCTTACGCACTGCAGCATTCTGGGAAAGGGGAGGAAACCGATGACTTGGGAAGACAGGAGCGAGCTACTTCCTGGATTCTCCCATTTTCGCTCAAGGCAACATTGCACAGAGACTTGTTCACTCAAGCCTGACTGAAATTCACATCCATATGTACAAATGTTTTTTTGGTTTTTTTTGATCAAAACAAGTCGACACTGTATACATGAGACCCTATTGCATCAATAAGGACAATTGAGTGAGAAATAGTGTATACAAGTACAACAAAAAATTAGCAGAGTAAGAATTTGAAGAACTTTGTACTGCAGGAGTGTTTAGAGAGAGAGAGAGAGAGAGAGAGAGAGAGAGAGAGAGTCGAAGGAAGCCAATTTTGTCATCAACCTCAGCATACGCCAAATATCCCTTTCTTCCTCATGCGTTGGTTTTCTTTTGTCTTTTTTTATATTATTTTGGGGGATTTTGTTTTGCTTTGTTCCCCGCGTCTCTTGGTTTTCACGTCAACAGCTGTGAAATACAGTGTGCTTTGCAAGTTCAGCATTTTGTTCCGACTGTTGCAAACAACAGGTCTCAGTATTAAGCTAAACCCACTGCTGTTTCACGTGTTCGGGTTTTATTTTTTAAGCGTTGTCATTTAGTACTCCGTAAGCAGTGCCTCTCTGGATCCCGGGTCGACCTGCTTTCCTTACGTTTTTCAACCAATCTGGTTTCGTTAGTTCCTCAGTGCTGGTGCTTTGTGGGAAATGGGAATTGTTTTCCCGTAAACTCCTGGGAATATGTCCCCCCACACCTTTTCCCAGTACTGTCCATCCCAGTGGCCAAACTGGATTTATGCTGCTAGACACATGGAAAAATATGGTGGAACTTTAACTGGCTGTGACGTTTTAGTCCCAGACTAAATTCTAAAACTTGTAGAACTTGTAAAAATGACACAAACCTACCAACAAAAGCAAGACATCGACATAACAGCTTCTTTTTTGCCACTGAAACTTGAGCCAAATGTGCCTCTACGAGGCGTAGAGGAGAGAGAGATTGTCTTGACAAAGAGACGGGTTTGCCTGCTGGACGAGGAGAAACTATTTTGCGCGAGCGCGTGGCCGTGCGTGCGTGCGTGTGTGCCGGTGTGTGTTTGAGCAAATTGTTCGCACATTCCTTTGGGACAAGAGCTCCGTCGGTCTGTTCTGTGTGGAAATGTATGCTTGGACAAACACCGTTCTTGTTTTTAATTGGTTGAAAAAACGAGATTGTTGAAACCGCTGTAAAGTTACTGATGTAAAGAACATTGTTAAGTTCATGCAGGTCTTAGTGTACAGAAACGGGCATCCGATATAGTTTTAAGCGCTAGAGCTAACCTGGTCTCCACTGGTGACGCTCTGATGGTTTTTTGGAATGGTAAAACAGCGTCATAGATATACAGGACGTAACCGCATCCGTAGCCAAACAATTCGTCTCATCCTCAGTCACACAACTCAAGCTGAACTGTGAAAGTGGTTTAACACTGTATATTAAAAGAAAAAAACAATCTTGTTCTTTCTCCTGTTTTTTTCCTGTTTAATTTATAATCTGGTTTGAGAAATCAGATGTTGGAGCTGTTTTGTTTTTTCAGTTATTGTAAACTGCCTGGCATAACAGACAGAAAAAAAACCTTAAAGGGATTGTGTATTTGTTTGATTCATTTAGAATGTTTATTTTCTTATAACTTAAGTGCAATAAAATGTGGGTTTTTCTTTTTCATTTCAAGAATTTTGGTTGTCTGTGTTCCTCACTGTGTGAAAGTGTCATGTTGTCCAATAAAGCTTCTACAGTTTATTCTGCTTAAAAAGCGTTTCCTAGCGATGGGGCTTTTTGGTTAGTGTGATGATTCATTTATCACGGCAGAAGAGCTGCTCATCTCAGGTCTGCTGGACGCAATGAGCGCTGCTACATTTCTCTTCTTGTAGCCCCAGATACTTCGAATTGACTGAATTGGTGATACGTCATTAAAAATGAGGGAGATCAAAATAGTTTCTAAACCACTATGTGCTTGTTCCTCAAATTCTTTATAGTCTCTCACAAATACATAATGATAGTGAAAGTCCTTCACAATGAACAAAAGTTTATCTATTGTGCAATGATGCATTTCACTGTATCTATTGCATAGTCATCCTGTCGGATGCTTCAGGATGTTCGTAGCCTGTTGCCTAGCAATGGATCAGCTCTGCTGCTTCGTTACCACACACATTGCGTTACTATAACTCAAATATGAGGGCCAAAAGCCAAACCTTTATATTCATAACTTCTCTATACAATAGTTAGGTTGTTTTAGGCAGGAAAATATGTGAAAACAGTCATTCATAAGTAGCACTTGATATTTCTATATTCTGTTTGTTTACCTGACAAAAACATATTACCTTATGTCACGTCAACGAGTAGAAACCATGAAGTGGAATTCTTATTTTATCTGTTTGTCTTGAGCGAGCGTAACTCTCCCTTATAGAGGCTGAATAAATAAACTGTTGCTAAATACACTAGTTAAAAACTGTCAGGATATTTTGGTGTATTTGATGTCAAAGAAACAGCGAATATACTGAAGCTGGATAAAGTGCTCACTCTGCGACACTGGATCTTATAGAAAATAAATTATTATTATACAGTGCTTCAATATTTATTCTTAATGTTGTTTTTATGATGCCCCTAAATGGACCGCCAAATGCCTTAGACACATTTCGGATTATCTGTCGGTTCTGGTGATGTGCTTCTTTTATTCACTTCCAGGCAAAAGTCTTAAAGCATGTTATAAATCAGTCCCAACCCTCTGACACCAAAAAAACACTCCGTTAGGAAATCTTACTTGAAGATTGATTGATTCACTTGACAGTCAGTGACTAATCACTATGGACTTTTTAATGGGATTGATGTCAGTTACTGTTACATACTCTTACACTTTCCTCCCACCTAAAACTTGACATCCCTCAACTCTATTTGGAAGCTGACTAGACATTGCAATGTCATTTTTCCATTTAGTGGATGTGAAAATGTTATGTATTGGCTTCTCAATGAGCAGTTTTCTAAAAGCTTAACCCCTTATCAAGCCATTGATTTAGTAAAAATAGATTTTTGTTACATTTTTACAGTTTGTGGGCTTGAGTTAATGTGTTCTTTAATGTAACTGAGTTTAATTCAGACCAGGTCACAGAGCGCTGGCTCCAACGTTTCCCCTGAGCTGCACGCTTCTGACGTCGTTCTCGTGCAGATGGAAAACAAAATTCTGCACAGAAGGCAGGCTCAAAGTGGTAGAACAGACTTGAAACTGTGAGAAATCGTGCCTATATATACACACTATATATACTGTTTAAATTGTAAAAAAAAAAAAAAAAAGTAAATCTGGGTAACTCAAATATTTCCATTAGAATTCACCAAAAATATATTAAAATATTAGTTAATTAAATATATTATTAAAGTTTATTTAATGAAAAAATATGTATAATATATGTATCATTTTAGAGAAATTAACTGGGATTGTAAACAGTTTTTTAATGTCCCAATTAAAAAATCGGTTAAATGATTTTAAAAGATTTTATAAAGTTAATATAAGTGTTTCTTTTTGTGATATTTACTAAGCCACTTGAATTATTTTTTAGAGTTATACATCACTGAAGTCTTGTTTATGCTTGATGTGTTCATTGATGATATAATTTGCCATAAAATTATAACTAATAATAGGGGACTATCTTTAGTTTCTTTCCTATCTTTTAGGAGAAAATAGTTTCTAAATAATGTAAATAACTACAGTGCCTTGAAAAAGTATAAGATTAAGATTAGGCAACAAAATGTGAATAAAATGAAGGGGGATGAATACTTTTGCAAGGCACTGTACATGATATTTAAATCTTGCAGTTTCTGCTCAGGTGGCTGAAAGCTCTGCCTAGTAGAATTGAGTTTTAATCGGAATAATGAAAATGAGTGGGAACATTACCTGTCTATTAGCAGAACACAATGTGACAGGGAAGCAAGAGAGAGAGAGAGTATCATCATTGCGATAAGAAAGAGAGGCTCATTTGGAAGAGATTGAGGAATTCATGAGAGTTGAAAGGGGGGATAAAGGATCAGGATCTTTTTCTTCACCCTGGTCTCTTTGTTCTTGTAATCCTGCCCTGCAGCTTCAGAGGTGCTCCATGAGAGAATCCTGTCTGTACAGTCAGATACTGCCAATACCATAAAAGATAATGCATCTACATACATATTCTTCACTGCTGTGATAATCCAAGGAATGTGGGGAAAATGCAATTTTACCAGGAATCTTACTCAATAAAGGATTATGCTGTTGCATAACAAGAAACAAATAATTGATGCTCATAGATGTAATTGTGGATCTGGAGTAATTAAAAGAATGGTGGTAAATAGTAATTTAATACAGATTAGATCTTTGAGTGTGTTTTAGACTGTCCTATATTGAACTTTTTATTGTATGTGGAATTTTTTGTTTTTAAAAAAATATTCACAGACAGAGGGTTTGATGACGCTGTATTGCTGATTCATGCCTCATTTGCTCTATTTCACACATTGTTGAACAGTTGAAGTAACAGCTATGTTGTTTAAGAGTTTGCAAACAACTGGAGAGACTATAGTGTACTGTATCATTATTTTACAGTCTTTTAATTTCCTTCTAGCCTCTCATTGGCACTCCTGTTGTCTTGTATCTTGCATCATCATGTTTTGAGCCTGTTTTGAGTATATCCAGAGGTACAGATAGAAGTATAGAACTCCATCACTTGATTGAAAGTACAGATGGCAAAATATTACTCCATTACAAGTAAAACTATAGAAGTATTTGCTTGTAAAGTTACTTAAATGTCAAAAGTAATTTTCAATTAATCGCATTGGAATTATAAGGTTCTATATACTGTATATCGAGCTTCAAAGTTTTGCATTCCATTGGACTTTGTAGATTAAAGTTTACATGTTTTCAAAGTTAATGTTTTCAAAAAAGGTCTCAAAATTTACACAATATAAAGAAATTGTGCATCACAGATTATGCATCACATAACGCAAATAAACTGTCACAGAATGAGAATATGTGAATAACTCAATTTTGACAGTGTTAATTAAATTAAATGCTCAGAAATGAATAAACTTTTACTCGATTCTTTTTGTTCTTCTTAATTTACTTTTATGAATTTAATGTTTTGCTTATAGTAATTATGTTTCATGTACAGCTGCTTTATAACAATGAAAATTGTAAAAAGCACTATAAATAAACTTAAGCCATTATAAAATACCCGATTTGTAACTGCTGACTGCATTACATATGGTATCACTCTACCACTTTTGTTGCATCTGTGTTTCTTGGCCTTGCTACGCATATGTAATAACCATTTTATAAATCACTGCGAAGCTGTGTTACAGTGCATTTTATAACAGCTTTAAGGGGTTTTAGCAAAAAGGGGATTTTACCAACATTCTTCAAAATATCTTCTTTTGTGTTCTGCAAAAGAAAACATCATACAGGGTGAGTAAATGTCCTTTTAAAGTCACAAGTTTCCAGAAAAAATTTATACAAGTTAAGTACAGATACTCAAAAAAGTATACTGCAATAGTCAAGTAAATTTACTTCATCACTGCCCACCTCTGCTTACACCTTATTGCTTGGTATTGTGCTGAGTCTGCGACAATTCTCCTCTGCCTACTAAAGTTTAACAAGTTGAATACAGTAAGTTAGATTTCAAACTTGAAATCTCTGGCTCATTGGTTTGCTTGACTTGACCTTAAAGGGGTGATATGACACGGCTAAAACTAATATTATCGTTTGTTTTAGATGTAATGCTATGTGTATACATGATTTAAGGTTCAAAAACGCTGTATTTTCCACATACCGTGCATGTTTGTATCTCCTCTTTGCCCCATCTCTCTGAAATGCGCAGATTTTTAACAAAGCTCATCGCTCTGAAAAGTGAGGTGTGCTATGATTGGCCAGTTAACCAGTGAGTAGTGATTGGTCGAATACTGCAAGCTTGTGATGGAAATGTGACGCCTCTTACCATATTTGGAACATCTGGTTCCAAAGCAATTGTACTGGCAGATACGTCCATCTTAATGGCGTATACATTTGGGCGGTCTTAGTCAAATCATGCCATGAACTGACGTAGATTTGTGGGGGTGTGGTTACACAAGGCGTTTCATGCAGGTCTGGGTGAGCACTCACTTTTAGATAGAATGCATCTTTTGTTCTGACACTTTAATTTTTGCAATTTTACATGTCTAATACATGCATGGGCAACTTATAACACACCAAAGAAAAGCACGTGTTCGTGCCATATGACCCCTTTAATACTAATCACAATTACTTAAAAGATTAGAATATCATTTATCTCTCCATCTCCCACCTGAAAGGGATAGTTCTCTCAAAACTAATCCTTTCAGGGGGACCCTGCGAAGAAAATATCCAAAAATATTTTTATAGATGAAAGTTGATGCTGCTGTTTTTTTCCATATAATGAAAGTGAATCGAGAACTGAGGCTTTCAGTCACTAACATCTTTTGTGTTTTATGGAGGACAGACAGTGATACAAGTTCATGACAACAGGAAGGTTTTTAAGTGATGAACACTAGTTTAAAATGATGAATTTGGTTTGGTGACACTAGTTCCCTTTCTGTCGGTCTCTCAAGATTGTGTCGAACTGACAGGTGGGGTTTGATCTTGAGAACCTATCAACTCTGATTGTACTTTTTAAAAGGCCAATGAAATTGGCAAATGGTCTATTCATTCACCTTTTGTTCTTCGAAACCTGCTGAGCATCTTTATATGCAAAGCGCTTATCTCTCTGTACTACTGGACCATACGACGCAGATCAGCGGACTCGGCCTCTCGGTACGACTCCCCTCGGGCGTTTCGGTGGAAAGTCATAAGTGTCCAAAAGAGCAAATTTCCCTAAAAGAGTTGAGAATTTCCTACAGCGTGCACGTGTCGCCGCTGTAATCTTGGGTGTGGCCGCTTTGTTCTCGACCCAGATGGTCACAAATCCTGTGTCAAATGCTTGGGGCTCAAGCATGCTGAGACAGCGTTCGTAGATCTGACATGTCCGCACTGCGAGCACATGTCGATCAGGGTGTTGCGGTGACATGCGGCTGTGTTCTGCATGGACACAGCCACAACACCGTCTGCTTCCCACACCGCGACGGCTTCCGAGCCTGCCGTCCATGCCCCGGCACGCTCACCTGTCCCGACTCCGATGAGCGGCAGTGGACCGTCTCATAGCGGAGATGGTGACGAGGACGAAGTGTTCGTCGCAGCATCGGATGGCGACTTCCGGACATCTGATGCAGAGGACTCCCTGGAGCTCCCATCTACGGCTGGTTGAGCCCAGGACAAGGACCTGCTTTCTCAGGGGAAGGGCACGGTCTGGAACCCGAGACCAGACCTCTGGAGACTCCATGTCTGGCTCCTGGACGGGACGAGGAGATCACTCAGGCCAGGGCTCCTGCCACTAGGCGCCTCTATTCCTACAAGTGGCGCCTCTTCTCGTCCTGGTGTGCTTCCCGCCGGGAACACCCACAGAGTTGTGCGATCAGTGTCGTGCTGTCCTTTCTTCTAGAAAGCAATCTCTCGCCATCCACCCTTAAAGTGTATGTTGCCGCCATTGCTGCACATCACGATAGGATTGCAGGTAAGTATCTGGGACAGCACAACCTGGTCATCAGTTTCCTCAGGGGCGCGAGGTTAAATCTTCCCCGACCACGCTCTGTACCCTCTTGGGACCTTAATGTGGTCCTTGCGGGCCTTGTTAGGGCTCCGTTTGAGCCCCTAGGAAAGGCCGCTCTACCTCATCTCACGATGGAGACGGCTCTCCTAGTGGCGCTCACCTCTATCAAGAGGGTAGGGGATCTACAGGCACTCTCTGTGTCCAACGAGTGTCTAGAGTTTGCAGCGACCCGGGTATCCTCCCAGGTTCCTCAGCCCAAAAGGTGAATGTATGGGTGCGCCATCTTCCTTTTATACCCGTATGTACGGGGTGGAGACTGGCGCGTCATACCATTCGCCAATTTCATTGGCCTTTTAAAAAGTACAGTCAGAGTTGATAGGTTCTCAAGATCAAACCCCATCTGTCGGTTTGACACAACATCTCGTTCCCTCCATCAGGGAACTGAGGTTACATCCGTAATTAAGACGTTTATACACATACACCTTCAATCTACTGGTTTGTACAATGTCTTTGTTAGTAATACATGTGAAACAGTTTCGTATTGTGGCTTCGTTATCTTCAGATCAGATCAGATTTTGTTCTTAATAGAGTGAAGTGTAGGGGGTAAGAAAGGGGACACAGACAGGTCAGACTCAAACCAGATCTCTCTGCGCCAACAGCTCTTACAGTCCATAGCACGTGCACATTCCCACTGCGCTACCCCTCTGACAATATGTTACATTTGTACGAGTTTAAACTATTAACAGCATTTAGATATTTTAGAGTCAGATTTTAGATTTTAACTTTTGACTTGTCACGCAGAACGTGATTTGCACGAATAAATAAATGACATTTTGAACACCTTTTAGATCTGCAGGGATGTAACATTTGGACACATTGGCATTGTGCATCACCATGACTCATTTTAGAATAATCCTGTTAGCTCACTGCCAGCTGGGCCACTGTTCGGTAATTGCTCTGCCAGTTTGGTGCCCAGGGAAACACTGATGCTCACTAAATCGTGCCTGTTTTCCCCATGTGCCTTACAGTAAGCCAGCAGTTCTTGTCCATTTGCAACCCAAAGAACTCAATGATGCGAGTCAAACACAGTCCTTCTTTTGTTTCACAGACTCAGTCCTCGCTGCACAGCTTGATTTGTAGCCCTTTAACAACTGCTCTGGTTTGAAACAATGCATGACATTCAAGTCACGCTCTAATGTTTAGCAATTGTTTTAAATGACTATAAAGCACAAATGTTTAAAATTATAATCTTGTTTTTGGCTAAGTTAATTCAAGTTAAATGAATAATTGCTAGCTTTGGTGTAACGTCAAGTCATATTTTGAAAAATCCAGTAAAACAGAGAGGCGAGCATCTGTTCATACAGATCAACATCAAACCACAACAGCATGTTGTGAACCCCAAAAGGTCAACACTACATTAAGCTTTTACAAACTTAGCTTTATATAAACATTTATTTCTGATTCGAGATCCTGCACATACAATATCTCACGCTGACAAACAGAGGCTGTTATGAGAGAAGAAGAGACTGCGTATACAAGCAATTATCCCAAATAGAAGCAGGCCAGACTCACCAAGTAATTACACCCTCCATCTAACAGATCTCCAGCATGTTGCTTACCATGACAGCTCTGTTATTACACTGGCATGGTCACCGTTCACCCAAGCGGGAGGCTAACACTCTCTATCCACCTCCATCTTTTTACAGAGCATGCAAATGATTACAGGCAGCCATGCACTTCCAGTTATTGTGCCCATATAAAATGCAATGACTTTCTCTGTTTATTCGCCTGTAAACCTTTCTCGAGATATTGTGTCGTGATTCTGCCCATCTGGTCATGTCTTTTTTGATCTTGTAGCAGAATCACGGCAGGATCCCTTGTTTTATGTGAGAAGCCATGATATGTTTGTTTTTTATTTTCCTTGTGTTTTCTAGTGTCTTGTCTGTGGCCCCGCCCCTCTCGTTTCCTGTATTGTCTCCCACTTGTGTTTTATGTTCCACACCTGTCCTCGTTCGTTATCCCTTGTTTGTCTTTCCTTTAAATACCCTCTTGTTTCTTTGTCCTGTTCTCGTGCATTGTATATGGTGTCTTTGGTGGCGTTCCTTGTTTATTGTATCCTGTTATTTCCTGTGTCTCCCGTGCTCGTGGTCCGTTTGGAGTGTCCTGTCAGTTAGTAAGTGTTTAGTTTGGTTTATCTAGTGTTGTTTATTTTCAGTTTAGTGTTAGTTAGTAGTCGTCCTGTCATTATCTTGTTGTATTGTGTTTTCCCCCATCGTGGGTTTTTGTTTTGTGTTTCTTGTAAATAAAGTCTTGTTTTTTGTTAACCTCATTCCCCGCTGCCTGCAATTGGGTTCTTCTGCACACTTTTCATGACATATTGTGCTTGAGACCTTGAATGAGTGTGCACTGGTTCAGCAGTGAGTGTGTGGAATGCATCTTATTCCTGTTAATTACTCTCCAGCACTTTTCAGTATCAGATCTTTATAAACAACATTTAAAGGTACAGTAGCAAGAATAACCTATTTCAATGGTTCCCAAACTGGGAGGCGGGACCCCTAGAGGGGGCACGATAAGGCCCAGGCATTGTCAGCTGTGACTCCCAACATTATAAATTCAACTGCCAGCATTATTTTTCTATAATATTTTGTAATCTTCCCACTGCTTACTGTTAAGAGCTTGCTTTAAAAACCTATGCACTTGTACTTCCTCTGCATGTACAAATGAAATCATATTATATTGAAATCAAACCAATATAGGCCTAATCGAGTTTGCAGGTAAAGGACGTTTCATGAAAGTGTCTTTATGTGGGTTTATGTGTATGTAGTAAATTACATACAAAGTAAATGCAAAGATGTGAAAAGACGCAAACTCGAGGTAGGCGACGCAAATGACATGAATCGGGTTGCGCGAGTAAATTACATATGAAATCAATGTACATTTTACATTTACATTTAGTCATTTAGCAGACGCTTTTATCCAAAGTGACAAGTGGAAACAATGGAAGCAATTGGAACAACATAAGGACAACAAAAAGCATAAGTGCAATAAAAGAAAACTGGTCTCATATAGCCTGCCACAGTAAACAGCGCTAAGTTTTTTTTTTTTTTTTGAAAGAGTAGAAAAGAGATTGAAGTCAGAACTGATCAGTCAGGTGTTGACAGAAGAAATGTGTTTTCAGACGGTTCTTAAAGATGGCTACAGAATCTGCTGATCTTGTAGCAGCGGGCAGATCATTCCATAAATGTGGAACCGATGCCGAGAAGGTATCTGAGAGAGATTTTTTACCTCTTTGGGATGGCACCACAAGTCTGCATTTGGGATGGCACCACAAGTCTGCATAAATCTGCATTAGCGAGTGAAGGTAAGGGGGTGCCAAATCAGTGGTGGTCTTATAGGCCAGGAGCAGAGTCTTGAATTTGATTCGATCGACTATAGTGAGCCAATGTAACTTAGTGAAGAGAGGAGTGACGTGCGCTCTCTTTGGTTCATTGAAGACCACTCTTGCCGCTGCATTCTGGATCATCTGTAGAGGTCTGGTTGTGCAAGCTGGAAGTCCAGCCAGTAGCGCATTGCAGTAGTCCAGTCTGGACAGAACAAGAGCCTGGACTAGGACTTGCGTAGCATGCTCGGATAGGAAAGGTCTAATTTTCCTAATATTGTAGAGCAGTGGTTCCCAAACTGGGGTACGCCAGGTGACGGAGGGGGTACGTGAACAAAATCCTGAAATCTACTGTTTACTTAATTATAACGCACCTGACAATCAACCAGTCATGTTTTTCTCACAAGCTAAATATAAAGACGTGCTCCCTCTAGTGTACACACAGCAAAATAGTAGTCACGTAGTGCCATAAAAGGTCAAATTCATGACATCCAATCAAAAAATATGCGTCCACTCATGTGTAAGCGCATGTCTTTACGTAGGCCTACCGCATGTAATTCGACTGCACGCGGCTTGGAACGAAGCAACAACTGCTTGTTAAATTAAAATGGATAAGTGGTTGCAAAGATTTAGGCCCGCAGCCACAGAAAGAAAATCGACTCCCAGCAGCTCGGATGATCCACAGTCTCTGACTACACTCAGGGTCCCTCCAACAGCACTTCGGCTGCAGGTGTAAATCAACAATCCGCTCCGGTTGACACCGACACAGATAGCGATGCATCGGAGACTACAGCGTCAACTCAGATTCAGCAGTTCACAGAAAGACGATCAAAAAGGCGTAAATATGATGAGAAATACATTTCATATGGATTTACTTACATTGGCAGTGACGAAAATCCCAAAGCACAGTGCGTTATATGTGCAAAAGTACTCTCTCATAACTGCATGAAGCCAGCGTTTTTGCGCAGGCATTTCGAAACAAAGCATGCGACTTTGAAAAATAAACCGCGAGAGTTTTTCGAAAGACAGTTAAGACAACTCGGGAGTAGTAAGGCCCTTATAACAGCATCAGAAAACCTTAATAAGAAAGTACTGGAAGCATCCTACATGGTGAGTTACAGAGTGGCTAAAACGGGCAAATCCCATACTATTGTGGAGAACTTAATTCTTCCTGCTGCAGCTGATATTACGTATTACGCTTGTGGAAAAAGCCAAAAAAACAATACAGAAGATGCCGTCATCAGACAACACAGTTTCACGTCGCATCGCTGATATGGCAGAAGACGTTTTAAAACAGCTATTGCTTCGCATAAAATCCAGCGAATTCTACGCTTTACAAATCGATGAATCAACGGATGTAGCTGGTTTGGCTCAGCTGCTGGCATATGTCCGGTATATTTATGATGGTTCAGTTATGGAAGATATACTTTTTTGCAAACCGTTGGAAGGCAGAGCAACTGGAGAGGAGATTTTCAAAGTTTTAGATGGCTTTATAACATCACATGGACTTCAGTGGACAAATTGTGTGGGCATTTGTACTGATGGAGCGAAAGCCATGACAGGCAGGCTGAGTGGACTGGTATCACGTGTGCAAGCAGTTGCGCCCTGCGTGGTTTGGGTACATTGCAGCATCCACAGAGAAGCGCTGGCCACCAAAGGAAAGGCCTGATGAATGTCTTAAGGAAGTTTTGCAAGATGCTGTAAAAATTGTAAACTTTATTAAAGCAAGGCCTTTGAATTCTCGTTTGTTTTCTGCATTGTGCAATGAAATGGGCAGCGACCACGTCACATTGTTACTACATACTGATGTACGATGGCTGTCCAGGGGAAAGGTTCTCACACGATTGTTTGAATTGAGAGATGATCTTAAAGCTTTTTTATTGACCATCCCTTTGAATTGAGTAACCGCTTACATGATGAAGAGTGGCTTACAATATTGGCCTATCTGGGTGATGTTTTTTCCCGTCTGAATGAGCTGAACATCGGATTGCAGGGAGTTGTCACAACCATATTTAATGTACAGGACAAAACTGAGGCCATGATCAGAAAGTTTGCTCTCTGGACTAATTGCATTAACGAGAACAGCACCGAAGCCTTTTCATCATTGCATGATTTTCTGCTAGCAAACGAACTCAGCCTTACTAACAGCATTAAGCGTGACATAATGAAACACCTTTCTGAGCTGTCTTCTCAATTGCGCAAGTACTTTCCCTAGACAGACAATTCAAACACCTGGATTCGCAATCCATTCTCTGCAAACAGCACAGCGCACCTTCCTGTTTCTGAGCGAGAGAGTCTCATTGAAATCTCTACGAGTGGCGCTTTGAGAATTGACTTCGCACAAAATTTACTGACAGACTTCTGGATAGCTTTGCATGCAGAGTATCCTGCCTTAGCCGATGGCGCTTTGAAAACATTACTGCCCTTCTCCACAACGTATCTTGCGAGAGTGGGTTTTCAGCACTTGCCCACATAAAGAACAAATATCGACACAGACTCTGCATAGAGAATGATTTGAGACTCAGACTTTCTCCGATACAACCAAACATCACAGAGTTATGCAAGTCATTTCAAGCACATCCATCTCATTAAACAGTGAGTCATTTATTTATATATGAGTCATATATCATTTATTGTTTGATAAAAGAAAATTACATGTATTTAGAATGCAAATAAAAAAATGTTTGAGACCACAATTGTGACTGTAAGAAAGGGGGGACGCAGAATGATGTTAAATCACTGGGGGGGTATGCCATTGTAAAAAGTTTGGGAGCCACTGTTTTAGAGGATGAATATACAGGACCGGGTGGTGCTGGCAACCTGATCAGTGAAGTTAAGCTGATCGTCGATCACCACTCCCAGGTTTCTGGCCTTTCTGGAAGATGTGATGGTTGATGAGCCCAGTTGAATGGAGAAGTTGTGATGACTCTTTATGTCGGACGGGATTACAAGCAGTTCTGTTTTAGCAAGGTTCAGCTGCAGGTGATGGTCGTTCATCCAGAGCGAGATGTCGGCTAGGCATGCTGAAATGCGTGCAGAGACAGTCGGATCGTCAGGCTGAAATGACAGGTGGAGTTGTGTATCATCCGCATAGCAGTGATAGGAAAAGCCATGTTTCCGAATGACAGAGCCTAGGGATGTCATGTATATATAAAATAGCAACGGACCAAGCACTGAGCCCTGAGGCACCCCTGTGTCGTGTTGGGACTCAGTAACGACGCACATAGACGTGAAATTGTGCCGGGCAACGTGAATGATGCGAGTCAGGCGGCGTGTTTACCGCGAACACAGCATAATGCTGTGTTCACACCAAATGTGAAGCATTGCTTTCCTCGCTCTTCATTACTTGGGGGAATAGTTCGTTATTTATAGTTCGAAAAACATTATGTGTGCTGAAACACACCAAACACGAATTCTTTCTCGCTCTTTATTACTCACAGGAATAGTTTGTTATTTTCTCACCAAAAACATTGCGCGATGGGGAGTGTCTTCACCAGTCCGGACGTGTCAAACAGTTTGTAGCTCGAGTTGAAATTTTCCGACCTGCGCGAAAGACCATTTTCGCCGCCTGATTCGCTTCATTCGTGTCGCCTGTTGCGAGGTTGTTGCGTTTTTACATTGACTTTGCATTGTATGTACAGTAATTTACTCATGCAAATCTCTTAATTCGCGTTTGGTGTGAACACAGCATAAGAGTTCTACACAGAGGTGGGTAGAGTAGCCAAAATCTTTACTCAAGTAAAAGTACAAGTAACTAGAGAAATTGTTACTCAAGTAAAAGTAAAAGTCACTAGTTTAAAAATTACTTGAGTAAAAGTAAAAAAGTATGCAATGAAAAAACTACTCAAGTAGCTAGTTACTTAGTTACTTTGTATCTGATTATATAGGCCTACTACATAAAATTAATATTAACGCCAATATTTTAATATTACATTTTAATCAATATTTTTAATTATCATAAGAAGATATCTTTGCAATATACTAGAGAGACTAAAGAATAGACAAACACAGAAGAGACAAGCATTTCTGTAAATTTCATCTAGTCCTGATGTCAATGTAGTTTACACAACTTATTTAGAATAATAGACCATGTCAAACTAAAGCATGAACTAAACTCAGAGCATTTCCTAAGATGATCTAGAGCATCTGCAGTGCTCTCTTAAATGAAATACACATTTTTGAACAAAGCTCATGTTTTCTCGTGTTGTGTCACGTGTGTGTTGTGAAACGCTCTTACTTGTAAACAAACAGTAAACAGTGAACCACACGCCCATCAACAAGTTTTCTTCCTTCTGTTCTTCAAATGTATATTTCTGCAAGCCCACGTCTCTGTGTCTGACAGGTAACGCGCATGTTGCTGTGTCTGACGAACAGGTCGCGCGGGTGCGCGCAAATGGCGGTTATTTATCATTGCTGGCAAACAATATGACACATTTGCAGTTTTTATTGTATAGATATAGATTAATATCCACTTCATCCAACGCTCTTTGTGTTCTGCGTGTTCTTAAATTTCGCGCTACGAGGAGTGAGTAATCCTGCTTCAGATGATTCAGATCGTGCTGCGAACTGAACAAATCATTTGAACTGATTCATTAGCCTATTCAAATGGTTTTGCCCATTGTTCAATTAATGCTTTCAAAAGAATCGACTCAAAAGAATCGATCACTCGGGAATGCCCGTAAGCAGAGACGACGACCTTGAAATAAACAACGCGTTTTAAAAAGCATATTTTAAAATGAAGGAACGAAGGAACGTCACGCAATGTAAGTTATGTAACGAAGTAAAAGTACAGATTTTCTATTAGAAATTTACTCAAGTAAGAGTAAAAGTTCACACTTTTAATTTTACTTAAAAAGTACATATTTTCCAAAATGTTACTCAAGTAAATGTAACGAAGTAAATGTAGCGCGTTACTACCCACCTCTGGTTCTACATATATGTTTTTGGCATCTTAACTGTGGTGTTAAATCACAACAATAAGTATGTATCATACTTGTCAAGTGGCTTTAAAATCATTTTCACATGATCTGCAGTGTGATATCTTCTTATTATAATGATGGATCTTGGCAGAAACTACAGGCAACAGTGTTGCGGTATAGAGCTCCACTGAGTTTGATTCTCATGTCACTTTCTGTTCTCAGTTCACAAACACTCCAGATTGTGGTTTTACTGGATTGTGCCTGATCTGCATTTCACCCACCCCTCTCATTCACTAACTGTTGTGGGTAACTACTCATGTTTAGTCTCTGTCATGATCGTGGAGGTGAGACACGGACAGAGGACCCAGGCGCAGACAGCGGGTAAGGGGTTAACAAGACGTTTAATGATAACAAAGACAAAACCAAAAACCCACGAGGGGGTAACATAAAAAAACAGGGGAATACATTATAATAACATGACAAGACAGGACAGGACTAGGACTAAGACTAATTACACTACACAAGACTAAAGTTAACATTAGACATGAACTACAAATAACTAGACTAGACTAGACTAGACTAAACAAGGCACAGGCACTCACCATCAATCACAATGAACCAGCACAGGACAGAAAACACAGGGGCATTATAAAGGGATCAAATCAAGAGGGGAACAGGTGCAGGGCATGGAATCATTAACAAGCAATAATGAGGAAATGAGGGGGCGGGGACAAAGACGAGACCAGAGAGAGTGCTTGCCATATCTCTCTCTACACAAAACATGAGGCTCTGTCATGATTCTGCCTCATCTTGTCATGTCTTTCTTGATACAGTGGCAGAACCATGACAAGTCTCACCTGCTAGAGGCCATATGTTTCGAAGGAATGGATTTATGGTAATAGCCCAGAACAATACAGGTCAAGTTAATCAAATCAGTGGAATTAAAACCAAATGTGCTCCAAACGATTGGTTTAGTATAAACACCAACCATGCTTGTTTTGGCGCATGCGATAACTTGTAATTGGAGTGTTAGTCATACACATGCGGCTGAACAGTTCTGTATTGTTGATTTATTGTGTCATTTAAAGAGACAGTTTACCCAAATACATCATGTACTCATGTAGTTTTAAACATAGTTTTAAAGGAATTTCCTTCCTCTTTGGAACACTAAAAACGATCTTTTGAGCAACATTTCATGACAGACTTTCACTGTACACACAAAAACATTCTTCCAAATATCTTTGTGTTCTACAGAAGAAAGTCAGTCATACAGGTTTGAAATGACATGAAAATGGTTAAATGACGACTGAATTTTCATTTATGGCTAACTTTTCCCTTAATGGTGTTTTTAAATATTTGTTGATCATATTTTGATCATATTCCACACACTGGATGCGATAAGACAAATGCTTAATTCTCAGTGGGAGTAGACATTGATGTTAAAAGCTCTAAGGCAACTGGTCTGATCCATAATCCATCCTTGGTGACAGGTGATGTGTAAAACATTTCGTTACCGTTTTTACAGCAAGAAACCTCATCTATTAACATACACTTGTACTGATGTTCACCTGAATCTCATTCACACGCTGGCATTGTTTTCTGTTTTATGCTCTTTTGATACACAGGATAGGCCTGCTGGCACATGCACAGGCTTTTACTTACAGGTTCACATGTTCCTCTTATGACCCCTAGAAAACATGTTCAGTTTAATGAATTTAATTTGCAAATTTTAATGTGCAGTCACAAATTAACTCAACAGCCTCATATTTTATCACAAAACAATCATACATGCTGGTCAGTCAGTAAAAAGACTTGTTTCACTTTGCAAAAAAAAACATGTTCAGTGTGATTGCAAACTATCAAAATTGTTTACTGTGCCACATAATAAGGTGGGAGGTAAGAATGTGCTGTTACGTGTCACTGTAAGTGTTTTTGCATGCTATACTGTGGTTTCATGTTGTTATAAATTCCAGGAATCACTCACTGTTTTTACTGTAATGAGTGGGTGTTCGTAGCAAACAACGCTGCTGTTAGGTTTTGCAGGTTACTGCTATATTCTTCCGCATTTAAAGGTAATAGTCATATGTGGTTCGATGTGGGTCAAACCCTTTCCAAACTGATATATCGTAACGCCTGTTTTTGTTGTTGCGGTTTTGCAATGTGCTTTAATTGTATAGACATTTGGTGGTGACTATGTCTGAGAATGGAATGGTTGTAAATATGTGCAATTTACAGTTAACAGGGCTGGTCGCAGTAAAGTCTGCCTCCTAAAGCTAATAACCAACTGTTTACTTTGTTTTAAAGGTAATTGCTTTTTCACAGTGGCATCATGGGTAATTTGTGACTTTTCTATTAGGTAAATAAAACTGATCTAAAACCCATGCTTTGCTTTTTCTCAAGTTTTGTCATGATCGTAGTGGTGAGACAAGGGGACAAGGATAGAGGACCCAGGTGCAGACAGCGGGTAAGGGGTTAACAAGACATTTAATAATAATAAAGACAAAACCAAAAACCCACAGGGGGGTAAAATAACAAAACAGGGGAATATAATAACATAACAAGACAGGACTAAGACTAAGACTAACCAACACTTAAACAAGACTAAAGTTAACACTTGACATAATTTACAAATGACTACACTAGACTAAACTTGACAAGACACAGGAACTGACCATACAATCACAGTGAACCAGCACAGGACAGAAAACACAGGGGCATTATAAAGGGATCAAATCAAGAGGGGAACGGGTGCAGGGCATGAAATCATTAACAAGCAATAATGAAGAAACGAAGGGGCGGGGACAAAGACGAGACCAGAGAGAGTACATGAGATGTCAAAACAAACAATGGCATGTCTACACAAAACACGAGGTTCTGCCATAATTCTGCCTCATCTTGTCATGTCTTTCTTGATACAGTGGTAGAACCATGACAAGTCTCACCTGCTAGAGGCCATATGTTTCGAAGGAATGGATTTATGGTAATAGCCCAGAAAAGTACAGGTCAAGTTAATCAAATCAGTGGAATTAAAACCAAATGTGCTCCAAACGATTGGTTTAGTATAAACACCAAACATGCTTGTTTTGGATCATGACAGAAGGCCCCCCTTAAGTAGCGACATCCAGGTGCTCCTCAAGGTACAAACAAGACAAGACAGATTGTGACACTAACCAACAAACAGGGAACCATGATAAAATAATAAGGGGATACAAGAGTCCAAGGGGGAGCACAAGAGTCCAAGGGGAGGGAACACAAGAATCCAAGGGGGGGGAAGCACAAGAGTCCAAGGGGGGAAGTCCAAACAAGGGAACACAAGAGCACAACTGGATGCAGGCTGCAATGGACTGGCTGCCGGCGCCGCGGCCGGACCCGGATTGGGTGCCGGCGCTGCTGGACCGGACTGGATTCCGGCTGGTTAGCCGGCTGGATGCGGCGGGATGCTGGCGGACACGGACAGGATGCCGGTGCCGGACCCGGATTGGGTGCCGGCGCTGCTGGACCGGACTGGATTCCGGCTGGATAGCCGGCTGGGTGCTGCGGGATGCCGGCGGACACGGACAGGATGCCGGCGCCGCGGCCGGACCCGGATTGGGTGCCGGCGCTGCTGGACCGGACTGGATTCCGGCTGGTTAGTGTCAAAACAAACAATGGCATGTCTCTCGCTACACAAAACATGAGGCTCTGCCACGATCCTGCCACAAGACCAAGAAAGACATGACATGATGAGGCAGAATCATGACAAGTTTTTCTCATCTAATAAGAACTTTTATTTAATGATATGAAACCATTCAGGAGGAGAAATATGTGAACAGGAAACAGGGCAAATACTTGTTCAAAGCCCTGTGAATGATGTCATTATTATGCATGGTAGGACAACACCCAGCATTCCTAAAAATATCCTAAACATATTCATGCAAAATAAAAACATTTTAGCTGGCATACTCTATATTCTGGTATGATCATTTTACTCATCATTTTCAGTTTCACTTGATTAATGAACTCATTTAAATTGACTTGTAATTCAGTGTGAATGAGAACTTTCCAATCGGCTCTTCTTTAGTTTCTGTTTAAAAATCATAATATAACTTTTGCTTGAATAGTTTTATGACAAAGACTCAATCTCATGACTGTTTCATAGACTGTCTCTGGAGAGAGGGGGACCTTTCATTGTCCTGTATCGTGTGTTCTGTAACATTTTCTCAAAAGCTGGCCAGTCCCTAAACAAACAGGCAAAAAAATGAAAACATCTTTGACAAATAAATTAAATGCACACCCGAGTCAAAACTGTAAACAACTTTATTTTCTTATTCCATAACAGTATCTACATGTAATACCACATAGTCACAGCAACTTGAACATGTTTCGTGAACATTATCATACTTACAAAGTATAGTAATAAAGAAAAAATATTTTGTGACAAATGTAGAGGAAGGAAGTCGTGATAAAAAGGAAGAATGTTTTTTTCAGAAATGTGATGTATATCTGAGTGCAAAGGCTTCTGGATTTTTTTTAATGGCATGCTGAACATTGCAATATTATACTTAAACAAATAAATATTGTTCATTTTTACCATTCATTTTTTGTGACTTTAATAAAATTTCTTCCCCTTTTTCCCAGAATCCCCATAACATGGACATCAGAAAGAAACACATGAACAGCCAATGAAATATAAATTAAAGAATGAACTATGAAAAATAGGCTTCTTTTCAACATTTCTTACATCATTCTCTGTATCTTTATTCTTTGTTTTATATGGATACACTGAAACTGTGCTGCTATTGTTGGTTAAGTTGAAGTCCGTGAAGAAGCTCCAGATGATGTGATAACGTCATTGTCTCTAGCCGTGTGCATAGTAATGTGTTTTGATAGGAGCTGATCAAAGCATTCCCAATAGAAATGTGAAAATTACATCTCAAAAAAATGGGGCAGGCATGAAAACAGCCCACCTTTGAATGTCAATCAAAACACGACTGTCACATTTTTTCTATTTAAAAAATCCCATTGATGCCACATACAGGAATTATTTTCAGGTAGAGGGAAAGTTCTCATATCTTCAACATTCTGAATAATTTTGAGAATTAAAGTGGTTGTCAATGGACATTACATTGGGCTTTTATTTCCAAAGTGGATCTAATCTAATATCTAGAACTTGTCATAAACTAAGTTTTTAAAGTGCATCAGGAACAGAAACACATCACATGCTCTTTAAATCACTTTCATAGTTAGTTGCTGGAATCTGTTGGAATACATTTCCAGTAAACCACACAACAAACAACAGCACTTCACATAATAGTGTCTACCGCTTCATCCTAATCAAACATTATACATCCAGCATCAAACATTAGCACTGGAGTCTATTCACATTAACATTCAGTCTACACACAGCTCTCTTTTAAAAGCACTCTTCTAACGGTGAGAAATAATTTACATGATTTAAGGATTCACCAGCTGGCTTTCAAACCATGAAGCCCTTTATTGAATTGAATAGTCTGATTAAATAACATTAGAACAGTCAAATGTGAACTGACTGTAAGGGTTTTATTTGCATCTCTTTTATTTCTTAAAAGAACAATTACGTTTGATTCAGTCTATGTATTTGAAGTGTTTTGAGGAAGAAATGTGCATTTAGCATTAGGTGGCCCATGAGTTTACTGTCGCCTTTTCTGTCAGAGCCCACAGATGCTAAATCTTTAGACAATCTAAATAAAAGTGTTCTGTTTCAATTTAGTTACTTTAACTCAAAAATTCCATTCTATTCATTCACAAACACTCTAAATGGCACTTATAAACAATAACACATGTTTGCTTTACCTGTCAGACAGTCTTTCCACAAGCGTCCTGTAGGTCCAGGAAATAATAAAAGTGCATTGTTTATAAATAAATGTAATGTTAATTTATATTTGTAATATATACTGCATGTAACTCATGAATCTGTAAGAAAATGAAATACACAATGGACTGTTCAAAAGTTTAGGCTCACTATCTTATTTATAGTAATCTCCACATTTTAGAATAAATTTATTGGGGTGGTTTCCCGGACAGGGATTATTTTAAACCAGGACTAGGCTTTAGTTAAATGAGTATATTTAAATTGTTTTCAAAAACATAGTTTACAAAAAAAAACATTACTGGTGTACATCTTGAGACAAATCAATCACTCTGACATATTTTAAAATGTCAGTGCAAGTAGTTTTCAATCATGACACCTGTAACAATGAATTTAATCTGGGATTAGTTTTAAACCGCCCCATCATGTTTTTGACTAATAAAAAATCAAATGTAATATTTAAGTATCTTCAATAGTCACCCTTTGCCTAAAATGTGCAAAAATGTTCTCCTGGCCATCAGCCAATTTCTTGACATCTCACCCTGGCATGATTTATTCAAGTCATGCATTTAAAAATGTATTTAAAATTTTTAGTTTTGTAATGAAGGACACTAATATGTTTCCGTAGTTTTATTTTTATCTACAAAACTAAACATATGCATATGCCTTGGATCAAAAGTTCAGTAGTGTTAATTCTTTGGTTTCCATTATGCTGCATGTATATCCAATGATGCCATCGTCAGAGATATGTTACGTAAATCATAGACTGTGACTGCTACTCAATCAACACATTAATCTCTCCTTCCTCTAAACGAAACTACACACAAAAGACGTTTTGCTGTTTGTTATCAAAGAGGCATATCTAAACACATACCTCTGACTGTTTATGTAAGGGGGAGGTTCCAACTGTCTATATATCAAGACACAGCTCGCTCTAGAATATGATCTTAAAACATGTCTAGACTGGACCAGAACGTACATGTAATTTCTCTCTCTGTGTGTGTACCATCTTTCCTGGAAGGAGTGATGTTTGTGTGTATTGAAACGTCTGCAATCTTTGGGCAACCCTGCAGGCAGTAAATCTGATGGTGTCAGCAGACCCCTGGACAACAGCTGACAATGTTGAGGGACTTTTCTGCCTACTGGACACTATCACAAAAGCCTGCAGAATGATTATAGAGGAGGATTCTATCTTTTACTTTGTTGTCTAATGTAAAATAATGCAATTATATGAATGAATGAAAAACTGCTTATAAATCAAACTGTATAAATCAAAGTGATGTTTATTTGAAAATGTAAAAATGCAGAAAGATTTCATTCTCATAAGTCCCCTACCCAGGAAGCCCTCATTGACGCAGACTCCACTGAAGTCCCCTACCCAGGAATCCTTGCGAGCGCCCAATCACAGAACGGATGGGAGGAGTGTCGTGGATGTCAGACATATACGTAAACATGACGGATACATTTTTAAATGTATGTTTTGATAAAATTCAAAATTAATTTATTAATTAGTTACTTGTTCATATTATTGCTTATTTATTTTCTATTAAGCCAGCTATTCAAGAATAAAAACTTTTAGATTTTTTTAGATTTTAGATTTAGATTTAGATTCAATTTATTGTCATTGCACATGTACAAGTACAAGGCAACGAAATGTGACCTCTGCATTTAACCCATCCAGAGAGTTTTAATGCAGTGCATTTTCTTACTTAAGCTAATAAGCCATGTTTTGTTGTAGATCTATATCTAGTTGTCTCTGGGCTCTGTAAAGCTGAACAACACAGCTTCTGTATTATAGAGAAATATTAAATATCAACATATATGCATATTAAGTGTATACAGAAGAATAGTGTATACAAATAAATACATATACATAAGCAGTTGCATTTACGTCATGACAAATTAATGCATTACAAACATAAGTATCTATTGTATAATGCTCGGGTGGTATATCAACATATGAAATACTGAACAATAAAAACCGGCAGCTCCAGTCCCAAATAACTACAATGGGACGACAAGTGTGGTCGACTTCACGAGGTGCTGCGCAGACTGATCAGTGTATGACAACAAAGTACCTCGAGAGTGATTAGAAAGCACCGCTTGCTCTTTCCGGTGTGATGACCTCAAGTCTGTCCCAAAATGCGCTCCCATGTACCCTTGTGGAGTCGTGCCTAGTGCCCTATAGGTCTGCACTTCCTGACGTCACCAAGTGTGGACTCAGGCGGCACAACTGGCGGGATATTTTTGTAGGCTACATTGTGTTTTTCATTTAACAGTTCACGGCGGGTCTATTTTGATGTTTTTAAATGTATCTTACGCTATGCATTACGATGTGTTTACGTGGTTGTTAATCCAAAATAATAAAGGAGTTGTTACATGAACATACACGATTTTGGTTACATGTGGAGTAAAGTCTAGTCTTTCTGTCACTGCAAACCTTCAGTTTCCTCCATACTCCCCTTTGCGATTCATTGCTGTATGGCATTAGGCCTACTTAACTTGCTGTGTTTCGATCTGAGGTCAGTAGTATTGTCAAAGACGGTTTGTGTCGTTTTTTTATTAAAAGCTTCTAATATTAGTTAACTTTAAATTGAGTAATTTTGTATTAGTATGGGTCTACATAGGCTAATATTTCTATCTATATAATCTAAATGAGGAAAATAATCCCTTCAATGGTGTTTACAGAAGACAATAAGGAACATAATATGCATTTCTGCCTAGACTATCTGCACTTACATGAAGAAAGAACTACAAACAAGTCTGGGGAAACGTTACAGAGTATTTAAAAATGACAATGGAAATGACTTGAAAGAACGCATAGTGTGCAGAAGTGATATGAGACCAGAGGTGGACAGTAGTGAAAGTCGCGGTACAAAGGTGCGCAAGCGTGGAACAGATCGTGCAGTGTCGTAAATTGTCGCAAAACAGAATTATCATTTGCGCATGCATGTTTTCTACTACGTCATTATGCGCACGCGCGGACGGATCGTGCAGGCATACCGGATCGTGTACCGACAGCTCCCACAACCGACTGCATCTAGCTGTTCTGGTTTATCCTTAAATGGGTGCCGACCTCATGCATTCACAGACACGCACGGCATCTTCATGTGAAATTATCGTACGGCTTTGGTGCAAAAAGGTCTTCGAAACGAGTTGTTTGTTATATTTTGTAATGCTTTTGGTCAGTTTGTGGAATAAATACCTGTACCTGTGACTGTACTTTTATTCGCGTGCTGTGTTTTATATGGCTGAGAAGTGGTTAGGGTTAGGGTGAGGTTGGGGTTAGGTGCTACAAAATATACATAAATAATTATGAAATGCTAAGAATTGCACGCATCTCGGTCTGGAGCATTTAGAAAACAGCAACGCAGTTCCTTGTTCGTCAAAAAACGACGCCAAAGGGGTACCCTACATTGCAAGCTATTAAATATCAAAATTTCAAAAGGAAGGAGACCTGACTTTCTGACAGCGTTTTGTTGAATATGACCATCATACAGTACATAACTTACAGAGAAACAAACAAACAAAAACATGCACATGCACTGTGCTTCTTACCTACCAGTACCAGCACAATATGCAATATTGATTCTATCATTAAATAATGCATGAAGCCAAACCATAAAAGAGCAGCTTCTGTGGTGAAATGTCATTATATGAAAAGTTAGTCTGACCTCTTCAGTTGCTGTGTCCTCACACACATTGAGTTTAATGCTGAAGATCTTTCATTCTCAGTCAGTGATTATCTGACCTTTTCCGAGTCAGTCATGTACAAGGCCACACTCTACACTCAATTAAATAAAGGACAATTAAAATGGATTCTTCTGTTTGCTGCTTGCTACACTTGAGAGGCTCTGCCAAGCTCCCTGGGCCAATAGAAACCGGATTTGTGCAGATTTGTTCTGCTGTTAAAATATCTTTATTTTTTGTTTAAAAACAGTGGTTTATTTCATTTCAGTTCTGCCTCCATAAGGTACACTAACAATTAATTATTTATTATAAATAAATGATCTATTAATGATTAATTATCATTCATTCATTCATTCATTCATTCATTCATTCATAACAGCTACATTAATAAATAGTGATTTTTTTTTAACCCAGAATAAATTGCTCATTTTGAATATCAAATTTGTACAACTGGTGTCAGTATAGATTCAAAGCGACTGCCACATTTACCATGATAGACAAACAAAAAAACTACTCAGTTTTTATGTGCAACTAATATTTTAATCATACCTATTTTGTCTACATGCATGTATGAACTGAAGAATACCCAGAGGTCTTATGTTAAGCTTAGATCCTCGACCATTCTTGAATTTTATTCCCAGTGTTGACCTCAGAGGTGTGTAATCTTGTGTAGTAACAGTGTCTTCCAAGTGAGGATGACCCTGAATTGTGTGTGACCTCTCAAACGGTGATGGATGGTGTTTTATTCCCTTATGAGAACCCAGAGCTCGCTTTCAAGTACCTGATGTACCAGCAGGACTCAGTGAATCTTGCAGCGCATAGCTGTCCCAATTTTCAGGCCCCAATTATCTCTGTTTCAATGGTTTCCTCTCTCTATCTCTCCCCCACCCTATTATGTCACGTCAATTCCTTTCTTCACCCTTTCTACCTGCCCAAATCTTTGACTGGCAGGTCATTATCTCATGGCCCATTTTTAGAGGCGAGACAGTGATCCACTGTAGGCATTGTGTGGCAGCTCTCTGAAGTTTTTTGTGTCACCTGTGGAGAGTAGCTATCTCCCCTCTGCGTCACGCTCGGTGCAGCTGTTCAAGACACATGCTCCCGATTCCTATCACAGCATCTCAAAGCATCTCTTTCTCTCTCTCTCTCCAGCTGCAGATAGAAACAGGCAGGTGGGAGGTTGATAACTTGTTATTACTGGAGAGAGGTCAGGCCAGCTGTGTGTGGTGATCTTGTCTATGGGTAGTTTGGAGTGTGAGGAGATAATACATGTGAGATAAGAAAATAGTATGTGTCTTTTGTCACCGTGACTGCATATTTCCTGTTTAAGAGTGTGTTTTAATGGATTGTTAAAGAATTTATTTTTAAAATGAGGTATGTGGGAAATTTACATTTATTCATTTGGCAGACGCTTTTATCAAAAGCAACTTATATTGCATTATACTATACATTTTGTTTCTAAGTATGTGCAATCTCTGGGATTGAACCCATGACCTTGATGTTGCTAAAGCCATGCTCTAACCACTGAGCCACAGGAAAGCTCAAGGCATAAGCCACTGATATGGAATAAGGGAAACTGCACTGTAAATATGTGGAAAAATTACACACAGTTAAACTGTGTGCAAAAACTTGACACAAAAAATAAGTAAAATTGACTTAAAGACAGTGTGAAAAAACTTCACCCAAAATTGTTATGTAAATTTTACTTAAAAAAACGTACACAAAAAAATAAATCCTATAGTTGTTTTTTACAGTGGGGGGCTAGTTGTCACAAACATAAAAGTCCAACTGGACAGATCTTTTGTTTCCTTTAGCAGTTTTGTAGTTTTTAAACTATAGGCAGATTATCATAATTTTTACAACCAATTTTTAACTTTTTTACTACCTTGTCTTTATTTTTTTTTGTAATTGTAGTATCCAAACACAGATTTCACCATTATGTCCTGTTTGTAAATTATTTTGTAATGGCTGTTAGGTAAAAATAAATAAAGCAAACAATAAATAAATACTACTGGAAAACATCAACTATATCTTTGTTTGCTTCCATTTTTCAAATGTTCGAATCTTCACAGCGATGCCATAGTAGAACCATTTTTGGTTCCACAAAGAACCATTCTTAGAAGAACCATCTCTTCCTTACTTTTTTATATCTGAAGAACCTTTTTTCACCACAAAGAACCTTTTGTGAAACAGAGTTTATTCAAATGTTAAAGGTTCTTTATGGAACCAAAAGGTTCTTCTATGGCATCAAAGAACCTTGTGAGGCACCTTTTTTGTATTGTGTATTTGTTTTCTCATAATCCATTTTCGACTTAATATGAATGTACTATGTTGTTGAACCATTATACAGTATAGCCTGTAGCTAATGGCATATTTCAATTTCTTTTAGCATATCCTTGCTAGTCATTATTTAACCTTGTTTGTCTCCTGCTAGAGTAGTGTATTTATTTCTGTATTCACGATTGGTTGACATTAGCGTAAATAAACAGCCTTTGTGTTTGGCAGGCCTGGCTTCCTGTGCTGTTGTTCAGCTAAGCAGGGGCTCCTGTACACTCTGCTCTGCTCTTTACAACAGGGTTCTTGTTCCGTGTCGCCTTGTGGCCTCATTTGTCTCCTTCATGGCATTAACACATCAGTAAAGCACCCTGCTGCTCTAAAATACTGGAGAAAGCTCTCCGCCCATTACTTGTGTATGTGTTCCTCGTTCTGCATTACCTCCCCCTGCCTGCTCTCTCCTCAGTCACAGTGTAATGCTGTGCTTTATAGCGGCCATATATTTAGTGTAGCCAGTCTGCAAGGTAAAAAGAAAATTGGATTAAGGTGCTGTGAGGCGGTCATCATCCCTTAACACGGACTGACACATCATTTGACCGTCCACGGTTATGTAACGTCGGAGCAAGTTGGTTTTGCGTCCCACCCAGAGAGAAGTCTCTCATTTAAGGTTGTTCATAAATAATGTAGGTTTGCACAGTGACGCAGTCAGACAGAAATATAGCCCTGTGGTTTATTCCAGTAAGACTCTTGCCCACGCTCAGCCTTACTGAATGCCCACTGATGCCTACTTGTTTGCACCAGGCTTGCCAACTCTCAGACAGAGGGCGTACACCACGTCTGAATTCTGGCCCTATTAGTAGTACAAACAGGACTCCTCTATTTTTTTTAAGGCAACAGTGTAGTTGCTTGCATTGAATGTCTGTTTAATTGGAACATAAACTCCACACTAGATGCTACTACTAGTTTGTAACAAACTTAGCACTTTATTTGTTAGCACCATTTGTTCTTAAAGGGGATGTGCAACTGTGTTTCATGCATTCTGACTTCTTTACAATGTTAAACGTGCTGTCTTCTCATGCTTGACATGGTCAACTTGTCAAAAACCGAGTTGGACGTATGACGTAGTATTTCTGTGCTTGATACACTCCCCCAGCATTCGTATAGATTTCGGAAAGTTTTTTTTGAACATGAAAATCTGTTTCGTAACAACTTTTATTAGTCCGTTATTGGGTAGTCTCGCGTAGCCAGACCGTTATACTTCATACTTCACGACTGACAGGTAAAGCAACCAATCACGTTTCATTTTTGTGTTCATCATGTTTAGAGGCATGGAAATGTCCCCGCAGTAACAGACCGGTGTACATTCACGAACGTGTCAAAAGTTAACAGCAACAAAATGATTATAAGTTTATGCCGTGAACCTCGCATAGTTTTAAGAATTAAGCGTTTAGTCCAGGAGTCTTCAACTAAAATCGCTTGAGGTCCAGTAAACGAACCCTCCTTACCAGCCGAGGTCCGGACAATTAAATACCTAAAAACATGAATTTATGGTTTTTGGCAGACCAAAGAAATAAACATGTCTTTTCATATCTATGCAACGGCATTACAATGTCTGACAACAATATAATGAAGGAAAATGTGCAAAATGCCCTAATCTCTAAACCTGCACTGAACATACATTCATTTCAACATTAACAACTTTAAAAGAAAACTAAAGTGTTGTTTTCTGCTGAACAGAGATTAACAAATAGCAGCATCAAGTTGTGACTGAACATCCTCTGATAACATTTCAGCTCTTCTTGTGGTTGTTGCAGCTGAAAGGGGGGTTTGTTTAATATTTTCTTTTAGTTCATGTCTTTATTTTCCTTCTAAAAGTGTTTCACACACAGCCTCCATGCACTCTTACTATTTTCCCATCAGTAAAGGGCTTGTTATGTTTTCCTAAGATCCACTGTATTCTTGGGAACATTCATATGCTCATTGTTGGGCGGTAAGTGAGGACCCGTGTAGATCACTACTACTGGGCTTTGAGCTAATATATTTCCATGTCCTTACCTCGGACTGCTGCGGGCAAGTTTCTTCAAAGTGTCTATGTCTAATTTCATAATGTCGTTTAAGGTTTCCACTTTTGACAACCGCAACAGACTCCGAGCAAATGAGACAAACCGGTCTTGTGCATCTTGATGCAGGAAGAATAAATGCAAATCTCTCGACCCATTCATCTCGGAAAACATGGTTTTCAGCGTCAACTTTTCTAACTTTTGAAAAGGACATTGTTTTTCAGTAACTGAGAGCTACGTCTGCGCGCTGTGCAGTGAGTTTGTCTCGGCTCTCTTCACTCCATGGTGTTGACGTCTGAACGTAGCAACAGTGCGCATATGTTAACTGTCCGTGGCGCCGTAGGACCCAAACTGCTACTGAGCGGACCTTGATGTGCCTGGTATAAATTTGATTGCATTAGAAAATAATGTTAGGCGTTCATTTATTTATTATGTCAAAAGGCTTTGAGGTCCGGACGGACGCATCTCGCGGTCCGCATTCGGACTGGAGTCCGCTAGTTGGTGACCCCTGGTTTAGTCGATCGTGATGAATTCTTTTAGCAACTGTTGTAAACACGACAGCTTACTTCTTAGATCAGATGGCTTTGTGTTGTTTCCAGGCAGACCATTAAAGAAAGCGACACGCACGTCTCCTGGAAATCCTGTGAAATTGAACCAATCAGATGACGACTTCGAAAAGTGTGAAAAGTGTGCCTTATGCATTAGACGTTTAGCCAATGGTCCGTGGGCGTGACGTCTGAGGCTGAGACTACTTATTGAGCAATTCTCCCAGAAAAGCACGCCCACAGCAAGGCGAAAGAAATAGCCCATCCACGCGTCAACCGACAAGCGATAGGAAGACCCGTTTACCATCAAGATTGGCTGCGCTGCATCAAGATTGGCTGTGCTGTGGGCCTGCAGCTGCAGCTCGTTACTCTTACGATAGTGAGAGAAGTTGAGGTGTGTTTGTTTGTTCAAGGCATTTTAGTGATGGATGTTATATGGATATAACGCTGGATTTGAGATCGTTTGAAACTGATAGATGGCACGGTCCCAGCGCTAAAAGATGCCAGACATGAACCGCATGCGTTACCACACAGATTTTAATAAAGAATTTGGTGGGTTCTTATCAGAACTAGTACTGGCCGCAGATAGACTCCTTGTCGTTGGTGACTTTAACATCCATGTAGATAACGATACAGATGCCTTAGGAATGGCTTTCAAAGACACTCTTAACTCCATGGGCGTTAGTCAACATGTGTCAGGACCCACTCACCTTCGTAATCATACTTTAGGTTTAATACTTCTATAAAAACTTCTAGTTCCGCCTACTTTTCATCAATAATAGAAGAAAACCAGCACAACCCTAGGTTTTTATTTAACACAGTGGCTAAATTAACAAAAAATAAATCGTCAGTGACTTCTGATCGTGTATATCAGCATAACAGTGATGAATTTATGAACTACTTCACAAATAAAATCCAAGATATTAGAGAAAAAATTATAACAATGCAATCAGAAGTGAAACCCGCTGAACAAACTAACTACAGCGCCCTTAAGGAGAAAATGCAATTATTTTATACCGTAGACCACGATGAGCTGTCTAAAATCATTAGATCATCTAAATCAACAACATGCATGCTAGACCCTATACCTACAAATCTACTGAAAGAGATGCTACCAGAAATTATAGATCCTCTTCTTAGTATTATTAACTCATCTCTGACATTAGGACATGTGCCTAAAGCATATAAGGTGGCTGTTATAAGGCCCCTTGTCAAAAAAACCCCAACTCGACCCCAGAGAACTAGGGAACTACAGGCCTATATCGAATCTACCTTTCATATCTAAAGTTCTGGAAAAAGTAGTTTCAACTCAATTATGCTCCTTCCTCCAAAGGAATGACATCAATGAAGAATTCCAGTCTGGATTTAGAGCATGTCACAGTACAGAGACTGCTTTGATCAGAGTTACAAATGAAAATGATCTGCTATTGGCGTCTGACCAAGAAAAATAAATAAAGCCCTACATGGTTTAGCTCCCAAATACTTGAGTGAACTCCTCTTGTATTACAGTCCTTAATGTGCATTACGCTCTCAGGCATCCTGTCAGTTGGTAATACCTAGAATTTCAAAATCAAGTGCAGGTGGTAGATCCTTTTCCTATCTAGTGCCTAAACTTTGGAATAGTCTTCCCTGCACTGTCCGGGAGGCAGACAGACTCTGTCAGTTTAAATCTAGACTAAAGACGCATCTTTTTAATCTTGCATACACTACACTTCCATAATATAAATCCTTTGAGGGTTTAGGCTGCATCAGTTAGATCAACCGGAACCAAAAACACAACTGATGTACTTGTTGCATCAAAGTGTGCAGAACAGTACTCTACTCTCAGCCAGTCTTGTCTCATTGTTCCAAGGTTACATAGTGAGCAGGATGCAGTTCATGGCCAGACCTGATGGTAGAGCGGAGAATGGGAAGCGGCGACCTCGGAAGGGCGCGTTCACCTGACACGTCTTCACCACAAAATTTCAAATGCTATTAGATTATTAATGATAATCTTAAAACTATAATTTACTTTATTAGTAAGTTTATTTATTTTTATTTAGCCTTGTTGTGCAAGCTGTGTGGAGCTTGTGCAGAGGCAGCAGCTTTTGCCAGAGGGGAACTGGAATCCCCTGGTTGGGCCTGGGTTCTCCTGAGGTTTTTTTTCTCGATTAGAGTTTTGGGTTCCTCGCCACTGTTTGTATACTGTTCTTTTGCACTATTTGCCTGGCCGGGGGGCTGCTTTAGAATTTTAAAGTTTTACTTGATTAATATTGCATATAGGAATTTATAGTCTGTTATATTTGACCTGTGCCTCTCTCTCCTTTATCTTAAATGTTAGCTCTCACTGTGTGTGCGTACTTGTTTGTGTACGTGTGTGCGTGCATGTCCGTGTGTGTGTGTCTATGTCTATGTGTGTTAGTACGTGTGCATATTGTGTGTGTGGAGTGTTTTGTATGTGGGTATGTCTGTCTTCTGTGTTTTCACCTTTTTCTTGTTTTTACAGGTACAACTTTAATTGTTTTGCTTATAGTCAATATGTCTCATGTACAGCTGCTTTGTAACAATGAAAATTGTAAAAAGCGCTATATAAATAAAGTTGTGTTGAGAGAGTTGAGTTAAGTGAAACTGAGTCATGTCTGTGTTTTGTTGGCAATGGGTACGCACGTGCTTTAGTGCTGCCCCCCGCACGCGTCGCATGTTTTCGGAAATAATCGTAAAGCTGTATTTGTCTTTTATAAATGTGATCCAAATAAAGATACGGATATTTGGAGGGTGCGATACTATTCATCAGGATGCTGCTCCTTAAGGAGGGGCTTCTGTCATTGTCCACCTTGTCTTGCTTTTCTTGACCTAGTGGCAGAACCATGACAGAACCTCTTGTTTTATGTGGAGAATGGCGTTTTGTCCCTGTTGGCCTTCCACTCTCCGGTGTCTTGTCTATGTTCCCGCCCTTTTGTATCCCTCGTTTTGACTGTTTATTAGTTCATGCCCCACACCTGTTCCCCTTTGATTTGTCCCTTTATTTAATGCCCTTGTGTTCTCTGTCTTGTGTCGGTTCATTGTACTCTGTCGTGTTTCGTGTGGGTGAGTTCTTGTCCTGTTAAGTGTAGCCTAGTCTTTTGTAGTATGTAATAGATGTTATTTCTAGTTTAGTGTAGTAAGTCCTTGTTCTTGTTATATGTCATGTTTACAGTTTATTTTATTTCATCCCTGATTCGTGACATCAGATCTCATTTACAAAGTGTGACAGATGGGCTTTGAACTAGAAGTACTTTTGAAAGGTGTCTCACAGCAACAACCATCCCAACAGAAAATACTTTAATCTCTCTCTCTCTCTCTGTCTGTCTGTCTGTCTGTCTGTCTGTCTCTCTCAATTTCAATTTTTTTCAATTTCAAGCAGGGGCGATTCTAGGTTTTCAATATTAGGAGGGCTCAGCCTCCCATGAGGATATATATAAATATATATATATATATATATAGCCACTCTCTAAGCACCACATACTGTATACATAAATAATACTAAAATAAATAATTAAGAAAGAATATGCAGAAAAGCTTACAAGATATTATATATCACATTAATCGATCAATCTGCAACATTTATAATTCAAAGTGACAACAACAGCCACAAATCCATATAATAAGTGTCACAATCAACAGCTGAGTTAGTAGTAGGAATAACTCGATGTGATGTTTCCCTGCCATTCATTCTGATTAGCACGAGCGCTGTCACTCCTGTGCATGACTGCGTGTTCATCTATCACATCCACAATATGTTTTAAATTAATAATAAAAATACTGAAGCGTCTGAAAAACGACAAAGAGCTTCTAGGTACACTTTTGTTTCATCAGAACTCAGAACAATGAATAACACAGCCGCATCAGTCTGAACTACAGTAACTCTATCTGCCTGTCGTCTTTCCGTGGATCTCAAAACTACTGTCAGCTCTCTGTAACTAAAGCCAAAGCATTGAACATATAACAAAAGACATACCCTAAGTACAAACATTAGAGTAAAATTAACTCTATTAACTCAGGTGCTAAGTAAGGGATAAATATAAAATGAAATATAAAATAAAATAAAGTTTATTCAAGTGTCTGAGGAGACTTCTTCAGGCTTTTAAAGTAGTCTTTCCATATTTCTCCATTTTGTGTGGCTACATCCTGGTTCCCTTTCTGTCGGTCTCTAGACGTTGTGTCGAACCGACAGATTGGGGTTCGTCTTGAGAACCTATCATCTTCTGAGTATTTTGAAAAGGCCAATGAAAATTGGCGAATGAAATTTGCATGCTGGACTCCTCCCCGGATGTCCGGGTATAAGAGGGAAGCCGGCGTGCTCATTCATTCACCCTTTGTTCTTCAGAGCCTGTGCATCTGATGAGCGACACAGCCATCTTCAGTGATCAATATTCTGCTGGAATCTACGACGTGGTGCAGCCGAGGGACCCTTCCTGCAGTGACTCTCCCCTGGGCGTCTCGGCAGTTCCAGAGGTGTTCGAGCAAATTTCCTTTTCTAAAAGAGCAAATTTCTCCAGCGTGGCTTGTCCCGCTGTTCTCATGGGTGCAACACACTCATCGAGGAGGGGGACGGACACGATGTCTGCTTCCAGTACGCTGGGGCAGACGTTGTGGATACGTCCTGCCTGCACTGTGGGCAGCGACGATTCAGACGTTGCGTCACGGGTGGCTGTGTTCCCACGGGACTCAGCCACCACCTCGTTTGCTCCCCGTTCCGTGGCGGCAGGACTACGGCCCTGCCGTCCGCTACGGCTAGCACCGAGGGTGATATGAGGATTACTGTGAGCGATAATCCGCCAGCCGCTGGCTCACGGACCGTTCGCACCTCGTCTCGCTTGTCTGATCGTCCCCCAGGAGACGGTCCCACCGTCTTACTCCTCAATCACGTATTCGGACACGATGCGTGAAGATGAGGTCTTGCAGCATCGGGGGGTGACGTACTGCCATCCGACTCCGACGATTCCTTGGGCTCCCTCCCTCGGGGGGTCGAGCCCAGGAAGACGCCCCGCGGGCGTCGAAATGTCAGCCATGCTTTCCCGGGCCGCCGTGAGTGTTGGGTTGCAGTGCACGCACTGTCCACACTTATGGTCCATGGTCCACGATGTCCACACTTATGGTCCATGAGAAATTGAACCTTTAGTCCCCCTGTCACAGTTCTGGGAGCCTGGGGTTCCCAGACTGTCAGGCTGACTAGGGAAGACGATCCGTCTCGGCTACGTGATCCAGTCACCCGCCCAAGTTCAGGGCATCGTATTTACCTCAGTCAGAGGCTAGGATGCTCCCGTACTTTGGGCCAAGGTCGCCACCCTTCTGGTGAAGGGAGCGATCGAGCCCGTCCACCAGCCGAGATGTTCAACGGGTGTTGCAGCCCATACTTCATTGTCCCCAAGAAAGGCAGGGGGCTGCGCCCTACCTTGGATCTGTGTGTTCTGAACAGGCACTTACACAAGCTGCCTTTCAGAATGATCACGCAGAAGCGCATCCTGACGTCTGTCAGGTGTCAGGACTGGTTCATGGCAATCGACCTGAAGGACGTGTACTTTCATGTCTCGATCCTCCCTCGACATCGGCCGTTCCCAGGGTTCGCATTCGAGGGACGGGCATATCAGTACAGGGTCCTCCCCTTTGGTCTGTACCTGTCTCCATGAGTCTTTATGAAGGTCGTGGAAGCCGCCCTCCTTCCCCTTAGAGAAGGAGGTGTGTGGGTACTAAACTATCTCGATGACTGGCTCAGCTTGGCGCACTCTCGAGATCTGTTGTGTACACACAGGGACATGGTGCTCCGGCACCTAGATCGGTTGGGGCTACAGGTCAACTGAGAAGAGCAAGCTCTCCCCGGTGCAGAGCATCCTCTTTCTCGGTATGGAACTTGACTCTGTCCTCATGAGCGGCCCCACTCGCCCCCTGCGGGGGGCGCGAGACCCGCGACGAGGAAGCCCTCGCCCACATGGCCTCCCGGAGGCAGCGATCAGTGTTGAACTGCCTGAAGCTCTCAGGCAGTCAGCGGTCCCCCTGAAACAATTTCAGAGGCTCCTGGGATACATGGCATCCTCAGCGGGGGTGGTCCCCCTCGGGTCGATGCACATACGACCGCTCCAACACTGGCTACAGAGTCAGGTTCCTTGGAGAGTGTGGCACACCGGCGTAGGGTCATCACGCTTTTCTGCCGACGCACCCTAACCCCTTGGTCTCCCATGACCTTCTTGTGGACAAGGGTCCCCTTAGGGCAGGGGCCAGGCACGTCGTGGTGCGACGGATGCCTCCCTGCAGGGTTGGGGTGCCGTGTGCAAGGGGCACGCAGTGTCGGGGCGGTGGACGGGCCCCTGCCTGCGTTGGCATATCAACTGCCTAGAGTCGTTAGCTGTGCTACTTGCACTTAGGAGGCTACTACCTTTTGTGCATGGACAAGCACGTGCTGGTCCGGTCGGACAGCACAACTGCCGTGGCGTATATCTATCACGCTCACGGCAGCTAACATGACTCGCCCGACGCCTCCTTCTTTGGAGTCAGCAGGTGATCAGCTCCGCCCCTGTCCATTGGGAGTGAGGCACACTCCTCATGGGCACTGGCTCAGGGCGCCTCTCTAGCAGACATCTGCAGAGCTGCGGGTTGGGCTATGCCCAACAACTCCGTGAGGTTCTAATACCTACGCGCGGAACCGGTGTCAGCCCGCGTTCTGCAGGGCAATGTGTAGGACCGGCAGCCGGTAGGGCGCACGCCTGCGAAAGCCCTTCCCCCTTCCTTAGGGGGATCAGCGGCTATTACGCCTCCCCTCTTTCCCCCACTGGTTAAAGAACAGGCATTTTATCCATCACTAGCACCTTCCTCGGGGCAGGCTGGGCAGAGCAGCCCTGCCCCCTTAGGCCGGGGAACAGTTGAGTTATCTCCCACATAGCTCTAACCGGACCTAGTGCTCCAGACGTGGTAACCCCCCCTCCGTGGGCTGTTCCGTCTGATGTATCCTCATGAATGGTTCCCACCTCGGCAACCCATGACCTCCCTAGGTGGACTACCACCTTGCGGTTAACTCCTGCAGTCCGCACATTTTCCCATGAGTTCTCCCCTGATGGTGAGACCATGTGGTGTCTCCACTAATTCCTCCCTACGGTAGGTAGTGGTCTCTGCAGCGTTTTCCCTCCAGGGGGTGAATAATGCTTACCCAGTGGCCCTTACGGTGCCAGGTGGCTTCTCGCTGGTTAGAGAACTAAGGCCTCTGCCCGTGACGGCCGGTGGCAGGGGCTTCCCATCTTTTCACAAAAGCTCTGGGACCCCCTACCTCTCCACTGGACTGTCACAATTTTGCGTTAGTGCCTATGTCTGACTCTCCCAGGCCAGTCAACGTCGCTCCGCTAGAGATTGTGACGCGGCTCAGCGCTGTGGCGTCTTCCATAGGAACCCCAATCTGTCGGTTCGACACAACGTCGAGAGACCGACAGAAAGGGAACGTCTTAGTTACGGATGTAACCTCCGTTCCCTGATGGAGGGAACGAGACGTTGTGTCCTTTATGCCACAACACTGGCTGCCCGCCGCAGCGGTCGGGGGGATGCTCTCAGGCTCCTCAGACCAAACGGTGAATGAATGAGCACGCCGGCTTCCGTCTTATACCCGGACATCCGGGGAGGAGTCCAGCATGCAAATTTCATTTGCCAATTTTCACTGGCCTTTTCAAAATACTCAGAAGATGATAGGTTCTCAAGACGAACCCCAATCTGTCGGTTCGACACAACGTCTCGTTCCCTCCATCAGGGAACTGAGGTTACATCCGTAACCAAGACGTTTTGCGGTTTATTTAGAGTATTCCATTTTTCCCAGAATTGATTATTATTAATAGAGTCTTGGATTTCATTTAGAGTATGGTTAAGGTATTTTTTTTGTAGTGGTTTGTATTTTTGTAATCCCTAAGTGCTTCGCAATAGTTTAGTCTGATTTCTCTCTGTGTTTTAGGTTGGAGAGCCTTCAGAGTTTTTTCTTTTAATTTTACATTCTTTGTCAAACCAGATTTCATCTCCAGATTTTAGTTGAGTTTTCTTGTTCTTATATAGTAGGCTTAGGCTAGCTTTAATTATACACCTATCATATATATGATTTATTTCATATACAGCAGTATTTATGTCGGTTTTAAACGGTGTTATTTGAAATGTATTAATTTGGTTGGAAATCTCTTTTGAGCTAATTGCACTAATAAATTCAGATTCACATTTTGATGACCATTTGAGTGTTGGGTTCATTTGATCAGATTGCTGGGCTTTTGGTTAGTTTTAAGAGGTTGTTGAATTTTCTTTAGGAACACGTTTATTTGACTTTGAATGCATGTAAAGAGGACGGATCTAAATCTGTAATGGGGTAATCAACAACACTAGCACCAAGAGCTGAGCAGTATGTCGACCTAAAGAGTATCCTCGGATCGCACCATTACGCATATACAGACCCAGACCTCGACAGAGACTCTCTCTCTCTCTTTGTTTCTCAGAACTTTTGCTTAAGGTCAGAGCTTTCCTTTTTCAGACATAAACAAATAGAGTTGTATTTTGTATTTGCTGGTTTGGCACAATGACCTTTGGAACGCTAAAACGTATAATTTCAACATCACCACTGTGTCTGACAATACAGGGTACATACAGGAATGATTTTTACTGGTATAAAAATTGTTCACAGCAAGAAAAGAAAGTATCTGTAAGCCCTCAAGTACCAGTACTGAATCCATACATTTTTTTTAGTTCATTTAATTAGGTGGGGGGTGATTAGACACAAGCCACGCCCCCCACCTCATTCCCCAGCAAGCCTAATCAACAGCACAATAAAAGACTCACTTAATTAAAACTCATTAATCTGCCAAATTATGCATTAATGTTTCCAATTAATTATGCAAGAAACTGATGTGGTGTAAATAATGAATGGACGGATTGTCTGGAAATAGAGCAGCACAGCTGTGCTTAGGGGGCCCTGCTGCCACTGAAGGAACTTGCTTTATTGCTGAAGATGTGGATTAAGACAAAGGAACACTGACCTTCTATATGCAAAGGTCAGGTTTTAAGTATTAATATCATCCTCCTGGTCTGCATGGCACCAGTGAGTCTTCTCTGTAAAAGTTGCAGTTGTTGTAAAGCAGATCTTAAAACAATTAAAGTGTGAAAAGATGTTACAGTGTCCTGTGCCTCTTAAAAATAAAAGGTGCTTCATGATGCCATGCCTCTAAATGGCATCTTCAGATTATGAAAAGGTAAGAAAGAGAAGGTTCTTTAAAGAACTTTTGACTGAATGGTTCTTTGTGGAACCAAAAGGGTTTTTCTATATGGCATCAGTAAAGGAGAGTCACCCGGTGAGCTGTCTGCTGGGTTCTTTGTTGGCTGAATCATTCTGTCACGGTTGTGCAAGAAACAGAACCCAAGTGCAGACAGCTCTTTACAAAGAGACACTTTATTTACAAGGGACAAAACACAACTCAAAATCCAGGAACAATATACATGAGATTGTATAAAACTTGACTAAAACTTAACTTAGGAGACAGACCAGTGATAACAGGACAAGACAATGAGGAAGACAAACGACCCAGCACAAGACAGCAAACACAAGGGCATTAAATAGGAGAGGAACAAAAGAGGCATAAAAGGCCGTGAACTGATAATGGGATAATTAATAAGGAAACAAGGGGGCGGGTCTAAGACGGATGACAGGAGCGCACATGGCTACCAAAAACAAAACAAAAGAAATGGGACTGTCATGATCTTGCCTGTCAGAACAAGAGAAATAACTGCAAGGAAGGCGGGATCATGACAGTCTGTATTTGAGAGGGGCATGTAATATGACAATGGGGTAAAGTAAGCCATTTTATAATGTAAATCAAATATATATTCTGGCTAGGGTTTTATTCTATAACAAAATGCAATTACTGTAAATAAACCTAAACTCCTTATCACACATACTCATATTTAAAATTTCCTTTTGTAAATATTCTTAGATGCATTATTACTATTATTGTGTAAACCTTTTACCCTTTACCAATTTTTGTATAATGAATTGGGCTGCGTTTCCCGAAACCTTCTTAACGCTATGTCGTTCTTAAAAAGTACATAACATGAGATCATGAAAATTACATTTCATGCAGTGTGTAATGTTGCTGTATTTGAAAGTAAGCAGTCTGCCAAGTTGTAAATCCGAAGGTGATTGAATAACAATGTTATTGGCCTGGAAAAAAGGGAGTTGACTCTGAATTAGGGTTGTACGGTGTACTGGTGCTACGGTAGCATCGCGATGCTAAAGCTTCAAAATACCCGCGATGCCTGTCTATTTTTGAAACGGTAGTATCGTAGTGCCATAGGTAATGTTGCATATGCGCATTAATATTCATTTGAACACTTACATCTGCCTTTTTACAATGTTTATCTCTTAAATGAAAAGGAGGGGATTAGACAGTTGAATCGCGGAACAAATCATTTGAGAGTTAGTCAAGAAGTAAGGTAAGAATAACTACCTATTATTACGAAATAAAAGTGTTTTTACACCTTCTATGTACATAAACTTGTTATTGGACACTCCATAAACCAAAGTAGGACCTTAAAAATCCCTAGTTATGTACTCTTTAAGTTATTAACTTTTTATCGTTATTATATGTTTTCTGAAACGTTCTTAGTTAAGTTAAGTTTACATTAGCTCACTGCTCCAGGTCTACACCCCCTCCTGTCATCTTCGGTCTGAAAATGAGCGAAGCCTAGTTGTTCCATCACAGCGAGGCACCAAATTGCTTGCAAAAACCTTTACTCATTCACACCTCTAGTAGAGTGGGCTCTAACTCCCGTGGGGCATAGAAGGCACAAGGAAGAATATGCTAGCGTAATAGCCTCAACTATCCATTTAGAAAGTCTCTGCTTCGTGACGGGGGACCCTTTGGTGCGGTCACCAAAGCAAACAAAGAGCTATTCCGACTGCCTGAAGGGGGCAGAACGCTTGATGTAAACCTTCAGTGCTCTGACGGGACAAGAAACAAACAACCAAGTTGTCCTCACCCACCGTTTGGCCTGCTATGGGGGCATGGAAAACCAAAATGGCTGCCACATAGACCTTGAGTGTGGAAGGGGAACGACCCTTATCCAACAGCTCTTCCAGAAAGGACAGTATCAACGATATGTTGCAGGATTCTGGGTCTGTGCCGCGGGCTGCACACCAGGTGGAAAAGACAGACCACTTTAGAGTATAGAACCGTTTTGTAGACAGAGCTCTAGCCTGAGAGATAGTGTTCAGGACACTCTAGGGGAGGTCCATAGGCTGCCATCGAGAGGCCAAAGGTGCAGAGCCCACAGCTCGGGCTGGGGGTGCCAAATCGTGTTGCCTGCCTGAGAGAGGAGGTCCCATCTCAGGGGAATAGGCCACGGGGCTGCTACAAGCAGCTGAGACAGTTCCGCAACCCGAGGCTGGTTTTTCCAGAGTGGGGCTACGAACAGCGCAGATCGAACTGGCCCCATTTCAAGAGATGAAGTAACAGGGGAAAAAGGCGCCTCGAAGAGAGGCCTCCCTGGCGATTTATGTAGGACACCACCATCATACTGTCCGACCAGACTAGGACGTGGCAATCCAGTAAGACCGGCAGGAAGTTGTGAAGGGCCAGCCACACTGCGTGCATTTCCAGGCAGTTGATGTGCAGGCTTCTGCCTGATCCGACCAGTGGCCAAAGGCCGGCATGCCATCGCACAGGGCCCCCCAACCTGTGTTGGAGGCATCTGTCTTGACCACCTTTCGTCTGCATATCGTTCCCAGGGGCACACCCTGCTCCAGCCAAAGGGGATCCTTCCAGGGAGCCAGGGTAGCCAGATTCGATCCACCCTGACACGTAGGCATCCGAGACGCCAAGCGTGTGGCGGAACACTCAGTTTCAGCCAGTATTGAAGTGGCCCCATGCGAAGGATGCCTAACTGCAGTACCTGAGACGTGGAGGCCATGAGACCCAGCATCTTCTGAAATGCCTTGAGGGGGCGTGAAGTTCCCAATTTGAAAGAGGCCGCGAGCTGCCGAATAGCCAGTGCATGTTCTGATGCAATTCTGGCTGTCATTCGTGTCAAATCAAAAACCACTCCCAGGAACGAGATCCGTTGGCTGAGGGTGAGGGAAGCATTTACCCGAGCGAGAGCACTGACGAGTCTCCGCTCTCGCCGCCGTCTGTGTACCACGAGACTGGCCATGGATCTGCTTATCGCCTGGACCGTGGCCTTGGTGGCGCGTAGTGCGAGATCGGTTGCGTTCCGCAGCTCTCTGAAGGACGTGGGGTCGGTTCAAGACTCATCCATTCCCTGGAGGAGTTTGGCCTGGTAGACCTGGAGCACCGCCATGGAGTGAAGTGGTGAAGCCACTTGGCCGGTGGACGAGAATGAGTGCAGAGACTCATGCTCTCATAATGAGGGCATTCCGTCTCTTTGAGTGCGTCTTCAGCGTGGAATAACCCCAAGCATGAGACACACTCGCCGTGACCATCAGCGACGTGTAGGAAGACCCCACACGAGTGACCGGGACGGCGCGGCATTTGAAACCAAGCCGCAGGAAATTTGCTCGGAAATTTGTCTTTTAGAGTTTGCCGGATGGCAGCAGGGAAAGAGACCGGCACTGCTGGAGACAGTGAAGACGCTGAGCAGAGAGGTCCAATCCATTGCGAAGGCTTTTAGACGGCGAAGCTATCAGTCTCGAGTAACGAAGGTAGAGTCGTCGCTGAAGGAGAAGAGATCTGAGGACCCTACAGCGATGTGCCTGCTTATATAGCCATAAGCCCCGCCCAATTTGGCGGGCTCCATCGCCATAGGTCCGTGCAGCTCGCTGCAATTGGTTCAAAGTTTTACTTTGCACGAACCAATGGCCGTGCAGTATTCACTGCCTTCTTAAAATGCTTCAGTCATCGGAGAAAAATGAGTTTTCCCCATAGCGTCCTGCTACGCAGTACGAGTGAAGTATCGATAGGGAACTGCCAGCTTCCACCCGAACTGCAGCATCCTTAACAACTTTCAAAAAACAGTTCAAAACATACCTGTTCTGCATTTATTTGACTAACCAATAACTGTCTATGTCTTGTGTCTAAAATAAAAAAGATCCTACTTGTATGTCGCTTTGGATAAAAGCGTCTGCCAAATTAATAAATGTAAATGTTAAGTATACCTTCTGTAAGTTATACGTTCTGAAGGTTGCTAAGAGTTCACCCCGCTAGAGGCCACTGTGAAAAAAGCTTCTTTACATCGCAAAATATACACTAGTATATTTTTATGTAAAGAATATAATTGTCTTTATACTGATGGTTGTTAGCTTTAATTGATATTATCTGAAGGTGAATCAGCTGGCAAACCAAATAATTGAGAGTATATTTAAAGAGAAAGATTGTGGTAGGAAGTTTAGTCAAACTGCAGTGATATAGCGAAAATTTTTGTTAAATCAAAGACGGCGCCATCCGTGGAGCAATTTAGTGTATGTGCATTTAATCCGTGAAAACCTGGCTACAATTTATGCTGCAATTATAATTATAGAAAAGTTAACTACGGCATACTTGTTCATATTATTCCCCTTGATATTGTAAGTGTGATAAATAATGTTGATTTTATTTTAATGTTTTAATAAACGTGGCCATAAGCTGCTGTTTAGCGCTGTAAATGCGCTGATTGCACATCCAGTGTCCAAGCAAAATAAACGTGTGATCTACACAAGTATAATTGTTAGTTGCTGGAATAAACTTTTTTTAAAAGGGTGGTGCAACGGTGTGTCATGCATTCTGACTTCTTTACAATGTTAAACATGCTGTCTTCTCATGCTTAACATGGTAAACTTGTCAAAAAACAAGTTGGGCGTATTACGTAGTATTTCTGTGCTTGATACACTCCCCCAGCGATCATACAGGTTTCGGAAAGTTTTTTTAGAACATCTAAAACTGTTTCGTAACTATTTTTCTTAGTCCCTTATTGGAAAATTCTCCCGGAAAAGCACGCGGCAGCAAGGACAGCAGGAGAAGGAGCATGCACAGACGTCACTTTCACTTGTGTGCAGGCAGGGCTGTGCAAAGAACTTTTGAGGGGCATGTGCTAAAGCTGAAAAAAGGGCACCCCCCCTTTTATTGGTCAAATCTTTATGACAAATTCATCCAAGCAAAATAATAGTCTCAAAAGCTTTAGATTTATTAACTATTAATAAGTAGTCTAACAGGTAGGAAATATACAGAAATTGAATGAAGTTCTCAAACACTTTAAGCCAAGCTGACACTATGGACTGTGAGACAACTTGAATTGCTATGGCACTTACACTACACAACAAAGATCCTTCTCATCTGTCATCATCTTGTCATAGCTGCACGCATACTACACAACACACCGCTGACGAGGTGCACACACCACAAAACATTCGGTGAAGAGGCGCTTCCGACCATCAGCGAAAATATGTTTAATTTCATCTTCTTTCCTCCGTTTATATCATCTGCACTGTGATTGGCTGGATTAGTTCCACATGGTCATTCAATCACGCACACAAAAGGATCACAAGGTGATAATATCAAAATTGAAAATTGATTGAAAATATCGTAGCGTCTGGGATAGCTCGAGACAGGTCCAGATCAAGTTGCACACCTGCTTAAACTTAACGAGCTTCGGTGACCGAAACGAGCACCGATTTGGAATATACAGAATGAATCTGGAATATACGGAATATCACAGATGAATCTGTGCAGAGCGTCAGCTCTTAAAGGGGCCGCATTCTTAAACCTGCTGCTGTGACTACTGTCAGTTAATCTACGAACAAAATTAATAAGAAATGTATGTGTTTTATAGATTTAATGAGTATTCTTCTGTATTTCATTTAGAATTTAGTAGTAAAGACTGTAAAGTGTTTGAGAACTTCATTCAATTTCTGTATACTTCCTATCTGTTAGACTACTTATTAATAGTTACATAAATCGTCTTGGTTACGGATGCAACCTCAGTTCCCTGATGGAGGGAACGAGACGTTGTGTCGAGCCAACAGATGGGGTTCGCTCTTGAGAACCTATCAACTTCTGACTAGTTTAGAAAAGGCCAATGAAATTGGCGAATAAAATTTGCATGCCGGACTCCGCCCCCAGATATCCGGGTATAAAAGAGAGACGGCGTGCTGCATTCATTCACCTTTTGGTCTGAGGAGCCTGAGCATCCCTCAACCGCTGCGGCGGGTGGCCAGCGTTGTGGCAAGAAGGACACAACGTCTCGTTCCCTTCATCAGGGAACTGAGGTTACATCCGTAACCAAGACGTTCCCTTTCTGTCGGTCTCTCGACGTTGTGGCGAGCCGACAGATGGGGTTCCTATGGAAAACGCCACAGCGCTGTGCCGCGTCACAATCTCCAGCGAAGCGACGCTGACTGGCCTGGGCGAGTCAGATGAACACTAGCGCAAAATTGTAACAGTCCAGTGGAGACGTAGGGGGTCCCAGAGCTTTTGAAGAAAAAGTGGGAAGCCCCTGCCACCGGCTGTCACGGGCGGATGCCTTGATTCTCTTACAGCGAGAAGCCTCCGAGCACCATAAGGGCCACTGGGTAAGCATTATTCCCCCCTGGGGGAAAAACGCTACAGAGACCACTACCTCCGTAGGGAGGAATTAGTGGAGACACCACCATGGTCTCACCATCAGGCGAGAACTCATGGGAAAATGTGCGGACTGAAGGAGTTAACCGCAAGGTGGGAGTCCACCTAGGGAGGTCATGGGTTACCGAGGTGGGAACCATTCATGAGGATACATCAGACGGAACCGCCCACTGGGGGGGTTACCACATCTGGAGCAGTAGGTCCGGTTAGAGCTACGTGGTAGATAACTCAACTGTTCCCCGGCATAAGGGGGCAGGGCTGCTCTGCCCAGCCTTCCCCCCAGGAAGGTGCTTAGTGATGGATGGAATGCCTGTTCTTTACCCAGTGGGGAAAGAAGGGAGGCGGAAATAGCCGCTGACCCACCTAAGGAAGGGGGGAAGGGCTTTCGCAGGCATATGCCCTACCGGCTGCCGGTCCTACATGTTGCCTTGCAGGACACGAGCTGACACCGGTTCCACGCGTAGGTTGTAGAACCTCGCGAAGGTGATGGGCGTATCACCCCTTTTAGGCATAATCTTGTGTTTTTGTTCATTCAAGCACAAACGCGAACGTAATACTGGTGCTGTCTGACACATTCTGACAGAGATTCAGTGACGCAGCCTTTAGCCTGTGTATACACCAGACGGGACCGCTGTAGGGTTGCGCCGCATCACGCAGCTAGAAGCTGTCTCTATACTGGACGCATCAAAGTAACCGTTAAAACCGCGCCTAAATGGTTTACATGAATAAGAGCGTGATTGTATAATGTAACGCTAGACAAAGGATGACAGAAAATTGCGTTAAAAAAGTGATGCTATCTGGGAAACCCATCACATGGTGAAATTGTACATATTCAGGTTTTGATATCATATGAAAGCTGGTTTCAAGCCCTTTCCAAATCAGATTTTACAGCATAAACATGAATTAACCATGCGACCATATGATTGATTAATAAATTAAGTGTATCATCAATCATAAATCAACAAAGCAATTTCTTAGATATATATTTTACATATGTGACGATGATCACTCCGTGGCTTAAATCAAATGCAGTTAACGTTACGGGGCGACATCGCCATTTTAGTCAAAAGGTTTCAACGTTGTTGTAGCTATGGGTGTTCAGTTTTCCTGTTGTAAAATACATTTGGCCAAATATAATTGATAAAAAATGAAATGCTACTGTGTGCACAGGCTATTAAGCAGTGTTGAAGTCTCGAGACTCGGTCTTGAACTCGGTCTCGAGACCCTATTTTAATGGTCTTGGTCTTGTCATGGACTTGTGTGCATTTTGACTCGGTCTCGACTCGTACTCGAACATGTTCGGAATTGGACTTATGCCCGAGTCCACTCGAGTCCCATCAAAAATATTAAATACATTGAAAAGACGTCCCTTTATGGGCCAAAAATGAAAGTTGTTTCTATAGCTTTTCATGGCGTCTCCTGATTGTCTAATATTGATGTCCAGTCTGTACAAAGTAAAAACTGATTGAAATTTTGAGTTTACACATGGAAATAATTAAGTGAGACTCTTTTAAATAAACTGAGTTGAATGATTTGAGTGCAGTAAGATAGCAAGCAACCATTGAATCAAGGTTAAAAATTGATGATTTGTCAATGTTCATTGCATTGAATCAGTATCACTTTTGTACCTGCAAAAATCACCATTATTGTGATCTTTTTTAGCTTTAGTTGAGCTCTTGGCTCTTCTATTTTAATGTTAAATTAGGTTTCCTTCAGCCATAACTGTGTGTTAAAATAAATTAGTTCTGGCAAAGAGATGACTACTTCTGAATGGTAATGCATGCATTTTGAAATTGTTTAGATCACTGTTAATAATTGGGTTTGGTTTATTAATGTGTCAGCTCTGTGGATCTGTAGTTTGATATACTGTGCTTTTTCTAGGAATTAACATATTCACAATCTGTTAAACCACTTAAACACACAACGACATCAAGAATCTGCATATGAAACTCAACAATGGTGACAATCAACAAAAGAAAGCTTCCTGCTGCAATGCATGCTGGGTGATCTGTTTATCTGAATTATTTTGACGATTGTCATCATTGTTGAGGGTTGTATGATGAGGGTTGATGTCAGTGAAATATGTTTGTTTATTTTCTCTCAATACTTGTGCATTGACTAGCCAGAGCACTCAGACCAGTCATCAATTGATCAATAATGTTTAAAACTAATACATTTTATTACAGCCTGACAATTTCCATGAGAACAACCCCAACTTTTGTAAAAGCATGTCTGTCTTTCACAGTGCACAAGTGTTTTTATAACACTACTACATGACCTGAACGAATTAATTTAACAAAAGTCAAGGATCAAGAGCCCAACTAAAGCAAACACTGATCACAATAATGGTTATTATTGTGGGTACAAAACTCATTTCACAGAGTCTCATTTCATTTATTTCCATGTGAAAACTGAAAGTAGTCTGATAAACTCCAGATTTGAACCAGTTTTTACATTGTACCAAGGTCCCCTGTACGTCAATATCAGACGTTCAGAAAACGTAATAATGGGCCAATAAAGGGACGTCTTTTCAACATCGAAAGATGCAGAAAAGACATCTTTTGGACATATCTTTGGTCAGGGGGAAGTCATAATTGTAATAAAATTACCTCTGCAACACTTACTATGTGGCCTTTTTTACCCTCAGCTAATAATATTTTTAAACTAATATCAGTCTAAGTAAATAAAACACAGTGTACATGCCATGGTATATTTAATGCACTGAGCACTCTATGAACTCTGTGCCAGTTTTATTGTTTCCACCAAACATTTAACATATTCTTGAAGATTTCTATAGGTCTCGTCTCAGATCTCTTGTCCTAGGACTCGGACTTGACTCGGACTCGACCCTCTCTGGACTTGGTCTTGACTCGAACTCAACCTACTCTGGACTCGGTCTTGACTCGAACTCGACCTACTCTGGACTCGGACTTGACTCGGACTCGAATGAGCTGGTCTCGACTACAACACTGCTATTAAGTGCAGGCAAATGCTAGCCCTCCCGTCCAAAATGTCTCAGACCTCAGATACATAAAATATGAACGTTTTCTTTTACGTTTACGTCTTTTACGTATCTTTAACGTTTTAATTATATTAAGTCTTTGGGTGTATTACACTGTTATTTCCTTTATGAACTGCACATTTATTTTCTTATACTGTAGTTCACAAATGATATTTAAATACACTTTAATTATAAACACACACTTAAACACATGCACGCCTTAATTTTCTAAACTAATACTGGAAATATTACATTCCATTTGTTTGGGAATTTAGGGCAAAGTGAAAGCTAAATGTTTGTTTAATTCTACAACATCTGACAAAAAAATGCACCTTCGCTTTCAAAGTAAATGATGCAGAATTTATGTTCAGAAGAAAAACTCTCAGCCTCACAAAGCTGATGAAAATTACAAGGTGGGACTTACACTTAATGTTTTTTTCCTTTAAGTGCTTTAACTTAATGTGTTTGGTAGTAAGAGAGTTAAATAGTCTCACAACAGCAGACATTGCCTCATGTTGTTAATTGTGCAGTCTAGATCATTATAAACACTTGTTGATATCTCCCCATAATGGTTTTTCTCCAGAAAATCACATTTATTCTAATTTCAGTTTAGTTTTTATTTACCTTTTTTGGTCATTGAAGTTTGTCACTATTCATAAATGTAATAAAAACATTTTCACCACAATTTTTAACACATTTTTATTATTTTTTGCATTATTTGTATTTTCTCCCCTCATTTATTAATTAAATAAATGAACACTTACTTATCTATCCTCTTTTATTTTTTATTCTTCCTTGGTTTAAAGCTATAAAATATTCATTTTTTTGTCATATCTGTGCATCTCAGCCCCCCCAAAAAACAGAATGTTTCCTAAATGTATCATTGAATAAAGTCATGCCAATGTTTTCTTGTCCTTCCTGTGATTTAGATTGAGATGTGTTGGCAGAATAACTGTATATTTATACGCTTTCAAGATCAATGAAACCTCAGCTCCTATTTTTTTAACTATTGTGTTCGCATATTCATGCCTTTATTGTCAAACTCGCTCCTTGTCAATTTCAGATTCAAAGAACAGGCTCAGAGGCAGTCATTGCAGAACACATCGAATTAGCTTTCCATTCAGCCATTGCCTCAGAAAGAGATGAATTTAAAACAACTAATCCAAGTCAGACTTTTTCCTACAGTACATTTGGGTCACCTCCCTTGCTCTTTTTTTTACCACCACTCACTCATCTTGATGACCTTGATGATCCTTCCTCATGCTGTGGAGTGAAAGACCTTCCAGGATGTTGACCCACTTGATAGATATATCACGTACATCACATGATGACATTAATCAAAATAATCTTTTCTTTCTTGATTCTCAGTTCCTAATGGGAGCGACCCTGAGTTTTTGTCTGACAGCTATGGGCAGCAATTCTTGTACTATGGCACTTGGGTCATTCAAACAGTTGAAGATTTTCTGCATGAATAAAGTACTGCGTAAACGCTAATAAGATTGATATATTGTAAGAATATATCATTATTATAAAATTAATATTATTGTGGATGAAATATCTCTAGAATAGAATTTGGTAAGACACTTTTTGCGTTATTCTGACTTTCAGACGTATATCTAGTCCTTTCGAAGTGTTGATTTGTCAAGGTCAAAATGAAAAAAAAAGAGTAAAAAGATGCAAAAGTATGTGTTTGGAAGGAGATGAAAAAGGTCAAATGAATTGAGAAGAAAAATAAAAAAATAGATGGAAGCGATGTCTTTATGGGCTGCTGTGAAGTGATTCTCTGCTATTGTCTCCGTCATCACACTGACAGCTGGTGGTAAGTTAGCCTTCTCTTCAGACTCACACTGTGTATGTCACCCCCTCATGAACAGACTCTCTCAAACAAACATCTCTCAGTGTCACACCGGCACAGTATTAATGCTATTCAGGACGCTACGCAGCAGGAATGTGAAACCAAATAATTAGTGCTGAAGATACTCTGACCACAAAGTAAACAGCCTACTAGGCGTTGAAACTAAATTTAAACAGTAAAACAAATACTAAACACAAAACTATTCATGAACAACTTGAAAGGAAACATGTGAAATTAATAAATTGTTTTTCTCAACAAATATTACAGTTATTAAAACACCTTATTATTTCACCTTCCCTATAAAACCTTTACATTAATGAAAAATACACAGGACACAATTAAAATGTTATTTGAAGTCTGCGTTCATTCCCCTCACCTGGTGTTCTAATTATTTTCTCCCTATATTATTACAAGGCTCGTTAGACTGCTTGATTCTGATTGGCCAGTTGCGACATTTGCAGGTTCGTTTTCCCAGATAACAACCTCTCAAAACTAATAAAACAGTAACCCGGATGCAGCAAGGATGCAGTTTTTTTGGACAAATTAAATGTAAATATAACTTTTAATAACATTTATGACATTATATTTACAAATGATTACACCAAATTGCTTGTTCGTGACATTTAAACTTTGTTTCTTATCTTAAAACCGAAAGTAAATGGCTTTTCCTTGCAGAAGGTCTGCATTCTGTAAAAATGAACTAATAAAATATTTCAAATTCACATTTCTTGTCCAGTTTTTTTTTCTCATGTGGCAAAAAGCCATGTAATAAGCACGGCTGTTATCGCAAAATAAGCCCCTTCAGTGTGATACTGATCACACTGTCGGGGCTTATTTCTGCAATAACAACCGGCTGCCTGTACATTATCCCTTACTTATTGCCCCCTTGTCTTGTCGTGAGGATTCACCCTCTAATCTAGTCGTATGGATTCCTCTCAAGCCCTGTCATATGGAAATACTCTCTTGTCTAGTCGGATGAATGATCTCTATGCCCTGTCGGACTATTCTTCAGTCTTTTGGAACTCGAACACCCAGCGACCAGCCGCCACGGCCAAGGACACCCTCAACCCCTCGGCCCTCCACCTTGTATTCATCACCCTGCCTTACAGGCGTAGCACCCAGACTGTACTATTCCCCCTCACCTGTGGGCTCCCCACTCTTTTGAATTGTGTCTCTCGCTTGGGGGACTTCCCCGCTTTCCCAGCGTGTCGTCTCCCCTGGGCAAGCCACCGAGCCTGCTGCCCCCAGGAACTGCCCTGGACATTATCTGTGTTTATCTTACCCTGTCTGAGTTCTCAAAAAGCCTTGTAAAATCTGCAATTTAATCTCTCTGTTCTGTTCCCCTGACAATTATGATGTCAGAATACACAAAGAATGTTCTCTTCAATGAAAGACATTTTTAATGAAAATCTACATCAAACTAAAGCAGCAAGTGTCGTTGGCTACTGTCTTGCTTAGCTGTCATGATCCTGCCTCTCATTGTCATGCTTTCCTAGCCTTGTGGCAGGGTCATGACAGTCCCCACGTGATTTGTGTGAGACACATGGCATTGCTTGTATTGACGTGCCATGTGTCCTCCTGTCTCGTCTTTGTCCCCGCCCCCTCGTTTCCTCATTATTGATTGTTAATGATTTCATGCCCTGCACCTGTTCCCCTCTTGATTTGGTTCCCGTTATTATGCCCTTGTGTTTTCTGTTTAGACTTCATGTCCTGTTCGTGCGCTGTGTCCTGGGGCCCATTTCAGAAAGGAGGTTTAGTGAAAACTTTGAGTATATTAACCCTGAAATGAGGGAAACTCTGGGTTTTCCATGTCAGAATGTGAGGTATGTCAAACCCGAGAAAGCGGGGTAACTCAAGCCCGTTTCTAAAGGAGAGGTAACTTATACTCCGAGTCAGTAACCATAGTAACTTTCTCTGTGAACCTAACCTGGTCGGGAGCAGGCTTTCTTTGGTAAACCCAGAGTTTATTTCGATCTCCCCCTTTTAAAGCGCAAGTGGTGTAACTCATTCATTCATTCATTCATTAATACAGTCATTCATGGCACACATTTTAATCACACAGAGACCATCTCAGTGACTTGTATGTCATATGTGCTTTTATAGAGGATTCATGAAGAGGCTGCATTCATTCATTGGGATGTACTTTGATTTCAGCAATTTAGGACCCGAGTGAAATTTTGTCATTTCCCTGTGCATTTTTATTAAAACTACCGTTTTTCTTTACAGTGAATTAGATATATCAAAATATATCTCATCCATCCTTACATCAATAACATCAGCCACCGTATGTGTATTACGTCAGAGCATAATTTTCTACAGACGATGAAAAATGACTTAATAAAGTGTATAAATAAAGTGCATGAATAAAGAAATTAATAAATACAGACATACATGCAGACATGAAGGGATAAAGGTAATAAACAAATAATTTTGACGTGCAGCCAATCCAACTGAAATCTGCTCAGAGCAGGGTTCGAACCGGCGATCAGTCTAATTTTGCCCGAGAGTCTGACGCCCTACAGGTGTCCTATACACCATGGTGTCTCATTCGCGTAACTAGAGCAGTCATGGCGAGTGAGAACATACGATTTTTTTGTTTTATTTCTGTTGTTTCATTCATTTAATGATTAATTTGTTTGTTTATTGGTACATTTATCTACTTATTAATGTAAACTTAAGTCATTTTTAGCACATCAGTAAATCCACTGTATGCAGAGCGGAAAGTGTGCCTCACTCTCAAGTGCTTTCTGCCGCCATGTTGCTTTTTTTGGTGCCGTTGCCATGGTGAATCATAATATCGGAGCTCCATTGATGATGGCTTTTTATAGTCGTGGTGCACATGCTTAACCCAGGGTAAGCCTACACAGAGTAAATTGAACTAACCCAAATCAGCTGTTCTGAAACCAAAAACTCAAAGTTTCTCATTTCTAAGTAAACCAACTCTGAGTTCAAGGTTTAACCTAGAGTTGATTGAACCTCCTTATTGAAACGGGGCCCTGTAAGGTTTGTCTAGTTTAGTCAGTGTAGTTTTGTATTAGTCTAATGTTGTATTAGTCTAGTTCAGTTAGTCTACGTTCCTGTTTTGTCTATAGTGTTATTCCCTCTGTCCTTGTTGTTTTACCCCCTCGTGGGTTTTTGTTTTACGTTTTTGTATTAATAAATCAGTGTTTCATGTCAAGCTGCCTGCGATTGGGTTCTCTCCTTGTCCCTCCCTGACACTTAGCATTGACAACTAAGGTACTGTATGAATGCAGAATAACTGCATTCAGTTATCACCAGCATTAATCATACTGCTCCAGCACACGCTGCTCTCTGACTTTGATACGCAGTATGGGATCTGTACACTTTCAATTAAAAGATAAATATATCAGGTGTTGTTTTGAATCAGATGAGCGCTTAGGCAACTACTAGCATCACACCGAATGTTAAATAAATGACGTGATTAATTTCAGATTGCATAACTCCCCTGTGGTCTTGACACTCCGATTAGATGGCTGTAATTACACTTCTAAGTCTTTTTCAATAGCAAAATGTGAGCCTTATGTAATACGAGAGCATCGCTTTTCCTTCAAATTAATTAGTTTAGTGGTAATATCCTGTTTTACTCTGGGCTGCGTTCAGCCCCGACAAAACGGTGGTGTGGTTGAACACTCTGTTGACGCAAGAGTTGAACTATGGCAGCTGAGAAGGCCATTCTTTGTGTTCTTTTTGAAGAATTTTCAGAATCTGATGAAATCGGTATAATTGTGCTGAATAGTGAATACTGAACTGGTACAAAAATACCTGTTTTCTAATATCTTCAATTGTTGCGTCTACCGAGCTGCAGCGGACACATTTAAACGACTTTACTTGGACCCATTGTGCGAGCTCTCTCTTTAATTCCGCGTGGGTTATATACATGTTGCTGCTGATTGGGCTGACATTCTTGACACACCCACCAAACAAGAGAAAACGTATCTCAAACCCTGTTGCACACCGTTTCCAGGAAACATGTCGTTCAACCCGGAAACCATAGCAAAATGTTGCGCACCGGTTTGAGCTTGAACATGCCCCTGGTCTGTCAAGCCTATTAAAGATCTAATTAAAGGTTTAAATTTAAGACAAGTTTAGACAGAGCTACTGCAATAACAGAAGTAAAATACAGTGTTGTGCAATATTTAGTGCTGAACAAAATTGACTTCAATCTGAACAAATTTATTTTTATTTATAATCTAGTAAAGGAACTTTAATTTACAAAATATTATAATCAACTACATTGAACATGAAGCTCATTATACTTTATATATGTAAGTTTTTCTTAAAATGTTATTTTTATTATATTTTAGGTACACTCTAAAAAATAAAGGCACTTGAAAGGTTCTTAACAACGATGCCATAGAAGAACCTTTTTTGGTTCCACAAAGAACCATTTGTGAGACAGAAAGGTTCTTCAGATGTTAAAGGTTCTTTATGGAACCATTTAGACAAAAAAGGTTCTTCTATGGCATCGACGAACCTTTTGAAGCACCTTTATTTTTAAGATTGTGTGTCGGTGCTTTTTCCCCATGCTATTATTGTTTCATTCATTTTAATAAGTCACAGATGAGAGTAATGTTGGTTGTAATGTATACTCACTGGTCTCTTTATTAGGTACACCAGCTCAACTGCTTGTTAACATAAATATTTCATCAATCAATCACGTGGCTATAACTCAATGCATTTATGCATATAGACATGTTCGGGATATATTTTGCGTTCTGGAACAATATGTACGGTATTTGATAAAATACCTATTGACCGTTAAATCAGTCAGTACGGGCAAAGTATACATTCTACTACCTGCACCATCATGTTTGAATCAGATGGGCTGCAGGAGCAGAAGACCACACTGGGTGTCACACACTAATCCATAATAAAGATCTGGATTGCTCATGGGGTTATAATATTGAACACATATAACAGAGACATATGTTGTCTGGAGGGGACATTAATGTTTTTGATTAACCATTACAGATGCACATGAATAGATGTGCATGGATAAATAATGCATAAATTAATTATTAAAAAGACTGCAATATTCCTTAGGTAAATACGAATTTCACTTTTGATTTTATAGGGACTTTAAAGGAACAGTTCCCCCAAAAAAGAAAATTCTGTCATCATTTACCAACCCTCGAATTGTTCCAATTTGTTGAACGTGACAATTAGTTCATTGTAATCAAATGTGCACCAGTTTTGGACCAGATCTTGCCAAGTGGTTGATGTCCTCAGCGCAACATATTTTGATGACCTAAGGACAACATTTTTATAAATAAAACCTAAACCCACAGCACACCCCAACCCTAACCATAACTTACCCCTAAAATCGGAGGGAAATGATAAGTGAAAAACAATGGTCTAGAAGCACCTAATCCTGGTTGGAAGATTAAACTTAAAATAAACTGTAAACTTATTTCTGAAATCTGATTGGTTGATTTAAATGTTGTCACAGGGTCAACATGATGTTGCCCTAAGGACATCAACCACTTGGCAAAAACAGGAGAGCCGCAGCTGACAAATATCCAGCAACTACATCTCTAAAGTATGAGTCTTGTTGAGTCTATACCATGAATTAAGGTAGTTCTGATAGCAAAGGAAGGGCAACATGGTACTAGCATGGTGTACCTAATAAAGTGGCTGATGAGTACTTTTTGCATTTCAGAGGTTATGCACCTGGATCTAAAGTTCAGCATTTGGACATTAGGCATACTGTAGCTGAATTGTTACCATGGGGATGCCAAACATTGGTGTTGCTCTGAAAGTTCTCTTGGCCTTGTTAATTCTGATTGCTGTAAAACACACTTGTGCCCAAGAAAATGCTTGTTGTCAGACCTGTATTCTGTCAGGTATCTTGACATACCTTGTACGTATTTAATTCATTGATAGAGAAAACAGGACAATAAATATAATCTGTGTCCCGCCTTTTTGCTAAATGTATCTGACTGAAACCAGAAAAGAAACTTCACTGGCTTACACAAACAGAATCCAGTTTATATATGCCTTATTATACAGCAAAAGTCAACAATTGTTGTACTATACCACTATATTACGTAATGTGACTGATGTACTAATGCAATGAGCCTCATCTTGTCATGACTCTGCTTCATTTAGTCATGTTTTTCTTGGTCCTGTAGCAGAGTCATGGCAAAGCCTTTGGTTATGTGTGGAGAGAAACATATTATTGTCCTTTTGACAATAATATACGTTCTCTCCAGTGTCTTGTCATTGGCCCCGCTCCTCTCTTTCCTTGTTATCTTTGCCTGAGTGTTTGATTTCCCACACCTGCCCCGTGTCGTTATCCCTCGTTTGTCTTTCCTTTAAATACCCTCTTGTTTCTTTGTCTTGTGCTCGTGTATTGCGTTGTGTATGTGCTCGTGGTGTTACCCTGGTTCCTGGTCTCTGCCTTGTCCTTGATTTTTGTTTTGTGTGTTTGCCTTGATTTGTGAGTTTGCCTTGATTTGTGAGTTTTGTGTGTTTGCCTTGATTTCCCTGCCATGTTTTTTGTAGACGTTTGGTCGAGTTTTTGAGTTAGGTTTTTTGCTTCTCTTTGGTTTTACGTTTTGCCCCCACGTGGGAAGTCTTTTGTTTTGTGTATATATATATCTCAGTTTCGTTTTCCCCATTGTGGGTGTTTTTGTTTTGTGTTTTTTGTAAATAAATATATCTTGTTTAACCCCTTCACCACTGCCTGCCTGCTATTGGGTTCTTCCACCTCATTTCGTGACACATCTCTCGAGCTTGCTTCTCTGTAGACTGTTTAAAAGAACGACAATGATTTAAGGACGGATACCTCATTCCTACTGATTGGCCTCTAGGCAGCTATTTTTAAGCTAAAATAAGTGACAAATCATGTCAAGGAAAGGTCATCTTCCCTTTTGGGTTTTTGTTGAATCTACATAAAGGAGGACGTCAGAAGACACTCTGGTGTCCTTGAGTCTTAACTTTGCCAAAACATGTAAGTCTGTTAAAGGAATCCAATTATTGTGCGTCTATGCAACTGTGAATAGTTTATTCATAGAGTAAAGCTCTACAGTTGTCCTTCATAGTCATAGTCAATATCACAGGGGTCTTCTGAAAATATAAAAAAATGGAGAGATTGGAAATGGGAGAAGGGAAACTGGATTATGACATAAATTTGACAGATTAGTGATTAGTGGCTTGTCCTATCTTGATTGTCATGGCCTTTTCAGCTTTCTGAGAAACCGTGAATTACACTAAACCCTGTTGGTTTATAGGCAGACCTTTCATTTAATCTCAGAACGCGAGCATATAAATCAGCAGTTGCTGTCAAAAGTGCACAAGAGCGCTGCATTAATCTAATAATGATTTTCAGTGTCTATAAACAGAATATGTTATGTATATTTACAGTGTTGGGTAAATTACTCTGAAAAAGTAATTAATTACTACACTCTAAAAAATCCTGGGTTATTTTTTCTACCCAAATGCTGGGTTGAACCATTTGGGTCATTTTGGGAGGTTATTTTGTCAGTCCTGGGTAGTTTTTGTAGTTCTGTGTAACCCAAATGCTGGGTTATACTCTGGGTCATTTTCTCTGAGAGTTGAATTAATGCGCCCCCTCCCCCACCCAGACGCATTAACCCAGCTCATTGGGTCAAATCAACTCAGCGCACCGCAGCTCGAGCTGTCTGAATTCGAGGTGGAAGTTAAAGGCGATAGGCAGAAAAGCTGCATATTATTTACTTTATTTAGTCACTAAATGTATTTTTAAGAGTTATTTAGACGAGAATGTATGTGTTTAAAGTTCAAATCTGTAGTCGGTTAATAAGATAGCGTCTGTTTAAAGTTCCAGTCAGTGAAATCTAACGGCAAGGTTGCGAATTGCAACCAACCGCTCACTCCACCCCTCCCTTTCGAAACACTACGACGGCTGACAGAACATGGCGAATTATATGCGAGGGGACCCCGCGGTGTATGTAGATAGAAATAGCTCGTTATAAGGTAAGAAATCTTAACGCTTCAGCTCTTTATACACCTCTGAAGACTTAGTTGTGTATATTATATCGCATTTCTATCAATAGATCCTCTAAAAACTTACACAGCTTGGATGTTTTCGGAGACGTGAGCTTCAGGGAACCACCGAGTGCTCGGCGCTCATTTATCCCGCCTACGCAACCTCACCTCGCAAGTCCTTCTGAAATTCACTGCTGGTTCTGATATCTGTAACGTTAGCAGTTAAGCTAGTTTTGAAATAGTATTAATTTTGGGCAAATATCTAACATTCAATATTTGGTTTCATAAATCTATTCTTTGTTTTTTTGCAAATCGTTTTTGACTGAGGGCAAAGTTAAGTTTCATAACTTTATATTTTTGATTTAACTTAGTACCGCTGACTTTTGACTTTTTTTGCATATATGTTGCCTGAATCATTTGAAGTTTATGACTTGTGTGTAATGTACTAAAAATAATTAGAAAAAATAAAGCTAATACAATGTTGATCATTTGTTTATCATGTGATTTATTTAACTTTAAAAGATTTTTTTTAAAGGAATACAAAAAAACATTTGAAAATATAACCCATTAATGAAATCAAATTAACCCAGTATTTTTGTGAGAAATAACCAATGTTGGAGTCGAAAAACAACCCATTTCCTGGGTTAAAATGAATAACCCAACTTCTTGGGTTAGTTTAACCCCAAATGTGTTTTGTCCTATATTTACCCAGCAGGGTTGTTTTTAACCCAGTGTTTTTACTACTTACATTCAATAGTGTAATTCGATTACTGTACAAATTACTCTTTCCAAAAAGTTTTTTAATTACTTTCTTTTTTAATTACTTTCCTATATCAACCTTGATTAGTTCAGTGATTCAATGATAGACATTTAACGACTCTTAATTCATTCAAATAAATAGCATAAAACTACATAAAGGACTCTTATTAACTGACTAAAGTATTACAAATGTGAGAAAGATACATTAATGCATGCGTTTTAAAGTTAGACTTTGAATGTCAATTCCAGTATTGTATACATTATGAATGAATGAATGAGGCATTTATATAGCACTTTATTGTGTATTGCTGTACACCCAAAGCGCTTTACAATCATATGGGTAGGGGGGTCTCTCACAAACCAGTGTGCAGCATCCACCTGGATGATTACACAGTCTTTACAGTAGTTCAATTACATCCAAAGTAACTGTAATTAAATTACAGAAAAAATAAGTGTAATCCATTACTTTACTTTTTAAGGGAAAAGTAATTAAATTACAGTAACTAATTACTTAGTAACTAGTTACACCCAACACTGTATATTTACCATAATACGCAATCCAGCTGCACCCAGGTTTAAATTTGCTTTGAAAAAACAATCAAGGTTAATCAATAAGCAAGACAAACAATGGCGGATTAAGTATGTTGCCTTCTGTGTTTACCAAGCAGCTTGTTAAATAACCTTTAAGAAGTGAGATGACATCTGTGTGTGTGTGTGTGTGTGGTTAATTCTTCCTAAATGATGCCTCTGCCAGTGCAGACTGGTAAACAGCTCTAGTCTATGTCTGCTGAGTACATGAAAATCAAGCCCCCATGAGTAACTCTGTGTCAGTGTGTGTATGTGTTTTGTATGAGTGCACTGTCATAGTGTTTCCACCTGCCATACATTAATTTTTCATGGTCTCCACACATTCATTTATGAGAAAATATTGCTGCCGTAGGGGACAACAATGTTGATACAGCAATCGATCTTTAGCACACTGTCAATGGTTGGTCTTGCATTGGGACTGAGCTGGTGCAGCGATGAGCCCGTAAGTACAGACCGCTCCTCGTTGCCGCTGGGCTGTTGCTATGGCAGGAGCAAGAGAAAGATAATATTGTGTTCTAATTGGACCTGTACAAGATTTCCTAGTTATTTAGAAAAAAATGTTAGCACATGTCTGCTTTCTTTAAACACATTATTATGATCTTTTCCTTTGTTTTCATTAAGTTTTAATGACGTTAGAAATTATAGTTAGATAGGTTATAACATGATCATAGCATAGTGGGTGTTTACCAAAACGAAAAATTAATAGAATAAATGTATTTCCCAAGAGTGCATCTGAGATTTAGATTATTCTAAACTGATGAACATGTCAACATGTGCAAAGATAAAGTGTTATGAGAAAGCTGAAAATAACGGGATTATTGGAGTCATTTCTTTAAGGTATACCTAATACTTGGTATTGACTAATTCATTTTTTTTTTATCATTTTTACCTGATTTATATAAGAGTATTTTGAGTAAAAGTTTTTGGAAGGCCATATCCATACAAAAGGCCAAAAAAGAGATAGAAATATTTGTGTTGTCTTCATTTGTTATATAATATATACGCAAGACAAAACAAAAGAAAACAAATAGCAATAACATTATTATTATTCTTTTAAAATAATACTTTCATAATTGCAATTATGCCTTTCCCTGCAAGCATGTGAGAAATCGAGCCGTTCAGATTTCGCTCTTGTTGTGACGTAAAAGCAGGATCTTATTATAATATTACCGCCCCTTAAAGGCGCAGTTCTTAATTAACAGCGGCCACTAGCGTTGTATTATAGATTTGCCACGAATCGCTCAGTCCAAAGACGACGGTGGCCACCACAGTACAAAAAGATGTCGTTCTCATGTTGACGCAGGGAAGAGATTTTGCGGGCATTAGAAGGACTGTAGAAAGAGCTATGTCTTATGTATTACATAAAATAAAAGGTTTGTGGATTTTAAGTTTAAAAAGAAGGATAAAAGTCAGGCAGGAGCTAGGACCTGTGTTAATATTATAAAGACTTTCCAGCAGAGACACGTTATGTACTCACAGATATCTATGGAGATACTTTCCAGCAGAGAGACGTTGGAGAGAAAGATCGTCTAAAAATCACCTCAGAGGAGGTTGCTTTGATTCGGATCAGTACGTGAGTAACATACTAACATACCAAGATATGTTGTTGTTGTAATGTTAGCTGTGTGACGGAGAAGTTTTGAGCGTCATTGTTTATCTGGAACCGCTTTAATATTGTACTCGTCCAGATACTGGAGAGAGAGAGAGCGAGAGCGCGCTGGAGCTGAATCTGGAGAGAGAGCGAGAGCGCGTTTTACTCTTTTACTCAGTGATGAATAAACTTTCAATTAATCCGCAGGTCACATGCGTTCCGCACCGGAGAGCACGATCCGTACGTATCACGGATCATCCCGCGATCCGTTTCACCACGATACCGCAGCAAAGAGGAAGAGAAAACGCGCGTTGTAGAGTTGTTTGTCCATTTAGGGCTGCTGTACAAAACATGGCGGCGAATTCAATGTATGTAGGCCCGCTCTGTATGTAGATATAAATGGCTTATTCTAAGGTATTACAAACTTAATGGTTCATTACGTAAGGTCTTTTTACACCTCTGAAGAAATAGTTTTGTATATTATATTGTATTTCTGTCAATAGATCCTCCTAAAAATGCTGTATTGTTCCTTATCTACACAATTCCACCCATGGCGCTGCCACCATTGTTGTTTTCACAAGCGACAGCGGTGTACGTGACGCCATGGCTAAAGTTCGTGGACAACCTGCAACATGCAATGTAGTCACTGCACAGAGTCCTAACCTCGGAAGAGACAGGAGTGGATTTATTTTATTTTTAGTGGAAATCCCTCAGAAACCATAAGTAAAAACCTGCTTGTTTGTGCGAATCACTTCAAGCTGGAGTGCTTTATCAACCTGGGACAGTGCAAGTAGGATTAGTTTCAAAGTTGTTCCTCAAGAGGGATCGAGACCAAGTGAACGAGACAAAGCTGCAGATTTAAGTAATATTTATCAACAGTCTGAATTGACGTACATGTACCGTATATATAGGAAGATAACGTTAGCATATGATAGCGAAGGGAGCTAAGTCAGTCACGGGCTAAATTGTCATGGCTCTGCTTCATTTAGTCATGTTTTTCTTGGTCCTGTAGCAGAGCCATGACAAAGCCTTTGGTTATGTGTGGAGAGAAACATATTATTGTCCTTTTGACAATAATATACGTTCTCTCCAGTGTCTCGTCATTGGCCCCGCCCCTCTCGTTTCCTTGTTATCTTTCCCTGAGTGTTTTATTACCCACACCTGCCTTGTGTCGTTATCCTTCGTTTGTCTTCCCTATTTAATGCCCTCTTGTTTCATTGTCCTGTGCTCATGTATTACGTTTGTTGTGCGTGTATTGATGTCAACCTACGCTCCCATGTGCTCCCACGGCGCTCCCATATGCGCCGTATTCCTGTTTTCCCCCTGTCTTAGTAAGTGTACAGTTTAGTCTTTGTCTAGTATTGTCTAGTTTAGTGTTTAGTTAGCCTTGGTCCTGTTGTTCGTTTTATTATTTTGTTATCTTTTCGTTTACCCCTTCGCGGGTGTTTTTGTTTCTTTGTATTTATAATAAAGTCTTGTCTGTTAACCCCTTCACTGCCTGCCTGCATCTGGGTTCTTCCACCACGTATCGTGACACTAAATAGAACATTCAAAGCCAGTGTTAAACTTACTCTATATTTATGTTATTTGGCAAATGGGCACTTGGAATTTAGCTGTATGTTAATACATTATGTGCGTTAATATGTTCAGCTGCAGCAAGCTGTTTGTTTTGCTAATGAACAGGGGTGAACACTGCGGTTAGTTTCGTTTAAACATCTCAAATAATTCGTCCTTAGGCTGAAAGAGACATGCACCAAAACGGGTTGCTGTGAGCATAGCTGTTTTTGACGAGGCAGAAAGGGTTTTCTTTACACAGCCATTGAGTGTTTCTAAACAAAATATGTTCCAGAATTTCATGAAGACCCTAATAACTCATACCAACTTGTTGAAAGTGCTCTTACGATGAGTCCTTTCATATGGGAAACCGGCAGTATATTACTTCACCCTCATTAAACCAGATATACATTAGAAATGCAGTTGCTCATCATGCAGCTCATTCTCAAACGTATATATTCACCCAATCAATTTGACCTGTAAATGAGAGTTAAATTGGCTGTTTGGATAACATTAAACCACAGGTTAAGGAAACTTAAATGTGTTGATTCAGAAAAAGTCACTCTTGTATCTATAGCATGAGGCCTACATTGCTAATCTAGGTGTGAATGCCCACAGTGGTACCGCACAAGGTCAAAGTTTCTCGTGCCGATCTAACTTCAGCATGAGAGAGAAAATAAGCATTTTATTCAATGCAATGTCTGATTCTCTCACCCTGCCCCATGACGACCCCTCTACACTTTGTTGAATCTGTGATTTCCCTGGCGACCGTTGGCATAACGACAACCTCTCCACTATAAGAAATCCATGCAATCTGAAGCCATGCTGTGTTCTGTATTTCTTTCTGCATAATGGATTCTGTTCTTCTATCAATTTATTCATCCATCTCTTATACCTTGTTGTTTCTATCCTTCTCGTTTCACCTATCTGCATAGTCTCAGTGCACGCCGTACATCGGAATCATGATGGAGTCCTCCTCACACCCACGCAACAGCTACAATTTTTCATAATTGTCAGGGGGCCTGATTTAAATTCAGGCATGTGCTTGACATTTCAGAACATACATGGATAATAGTGAATAAATTAGGGAAGAAGTAATTGAATTTAGCCTCTCTTTCACATGATTTTATATGTAGAATTATAAATAAGATTAGTGGTCAAGCTACTTTATATTAATCCACTTCATATTATATAATATAAGCTGCTTTATCCACATCCATGTTAATATAAGATGTAAAATATCTTCTTTCGTTTTCTGCTGCATATAGGTTTGAAATGACAAGAGGGTGAGTAAATGATGACAGAATTTTCATTTTGAAAGTGAACTTCTCCTTTGACATTTTTTTTCAGAAGTACAGACATATGTGAACACAGATACATAACATCAAAATACTATGTGGTTCCTTACATTTTGGTATGCTGGGTTAGGTATGTTTTGATGCTGGTTTGACCAGCTAAGGACCAGCTTAAACCAGCACATGACCAGCAAACCAGCATCAAAACATACCAAACCTGTCATGAATGGTGAGGGAACAAGGACACAATACAGAGGACCCAGACGCAGACAGCAGATAAGGGGTTAACAAGACATTTAATAAAATATAAATACAAAACAAAGACCCACGTGGGGGTAACAAAACAAAACAGGGGAATCTCCAACAGGACAGGACTAAGACTAAATACATCTAACAAGTCTAAGATAAACATAACATGACATGACATGAACTACAAATGACTACACTAGACTAGACTAACACAGAACAGGCACTCACCAGACAAACGACAATGAACCAGCACGAGACAGAAGACACAAGGGCATAATAAAGGGTATAAATCAAGAGGGGACAGGTGCAGGACATGAACTAATTAACAAACAATAACGAGACGAAAGGGCGGGAACAGAGACGCCACACCGGAGAGTGGAAGACCATCAGGGACAAAACGTCACTCTCCACATAAAACAAGAGGTTCTATCATGGTTCTGCCACTAGGTCAAGAGAAGCAAGACAAGGTGGGGCAGAACCATGACAAAACCAGCATATGCTGTTTTTTTCAACAGGGCAGACATTGTATATTGTAAAATAAAACACTTATTCATACAGTACCTCAAACCATTCTCTTTAATGTAAACAGGTGTTATTGAATAGCAGACACTTAAACAAACAGTTCACTCACAAATTAAAAGTCTGTCTTCATTTACTCACCCTCAAGTTGTTCCAAACCTGTATTAATTTCTTTCTTATGATGAACACAGAGAAAGATATTTGGAAGAATGCTTGTAACCAAACAGTTCTTGGCCACCATTGACTATACACAAAAGAAGGTACTTTGAAGAATTTAGGAAAGCAGTTCTGGGACACTTTTGACTATCGTAATTTTTCCTACTGTGGTGACAAAGAGTGGTTTGGTTACAAGTATTCTTCCAAATATCTTTTTCTGTGTTTATCAGAACAAAGACATTTATATAGATTTGGACTGTCCCTTTAACGGTGCAGTGTATAATTTTTTGGAGTATCTATTGACAGAGATGCAATATAATATACATAACTATGTCTTCAGAAGTGTATAAAGACCTTCATAATGAAGCATTATGTTTTTATTACCTTAGAATGAGATATTTCTATTTACATACACCGCTGGTCCCCTTACATGGAATTCGCCTGTTTCTACAATAGCCCTAAACGGACAAACTGCACTACAAAGCATGTTTTGTAAAAGTTATCTTCTTCAGCAAAGAAGCGAAAACGTGCCGACATGTTTGTTCTGTGTCAGTTGCTGTAGTGCTCCAAAAGGAAGGGGGGGTGCCGTTGGTTGCAGTTCGCAACATCACCACTAGATGCCGCTAAAACTCCACATTGCTCCTTTAAGGGGTAGGTGCAAATAGACAATGGATGTAGATAGTTATTAGTATTTTATCACAATTTAAAATTTAATTACAACTTTAGTTATGTGAAAATGTAGAAATGAGAATGATAATAGAAAAAGAAAAAATCTGAACTATTTCTGTGTCTTAAATGGAACATAATGGAAGTGCCCATAACTCTTGTACAAAAGGTCAAATGTCTTTGTTTTCAGTAAAGCACACAAGATGCTCTTTGGAACATTGTCAAATCATGCTGGGATAACATGGATCACAAGACTGGAGTCAGGGCCAACTTAAAAGCATGCTGTCAGTAAATCAAAAACCAGGGCATGCCAAAAATGCTAGGACATTTTAACATTCATGTACATTCTTCAATTAAAATTTTCCCAGAATTGTTATACATTTATAATGCATCGTGAAAAGAGATCTGAGGCATTTCCTCATGATGTAGACTTAAGAAATATGTAAATGACACTACATGGCAACACCATATGTCACTTCTATTTTTTGATGCCTACTGTTTGCATCATATGAATGTTTCTCACACAGATGGGAAATACTCAGTCGATGGAATGACAAGAGCATGTCAGTCAAACGGTGTTGTACAGCCACTTAAGATTCTTAGGATGTGAGTGCAGTGGAGTCGAAGTCTCAGGGGCCATGAGTTTCTCTTCACACACGGGCAGAGGAGAACATGACTGGGATAAGAATGCAACTCAGAAGCCATTTACTAACTCACGGGTTAATCGGCAGAGATCAAGACAAGCTGCAGTATACAGTTTTTCTCCAAAATGCTTTCAAAAACATAACAGGTTTGCCTTGTTAATGCTTTATTTGTACTGTTTGTGTATGCATAAATTCATCTTCAAAAAGGCACTTTTGAGCTGTTAGTCTGTCCTAGTTTTGCTGTTCTATTCCGCAGACTCCTACTTCATTATAAATCTTGGCACAGGTTTTGTCTCTGTCCAGCATAAATTAGCCGAGTATTAATTCACTAAATTCCAGCTCACAATTCTCTGCACAGAGGATTGTAAAGGTGCTCTCAGTTAGTTTGCCTTTATCTCTCGCTCTTTCGCTCGATAAGCATTGAGAAGCGGCATTAGAATGCAGGATATTGTCTATTTCATAAAAAAGACTGACCTTGAGTCAATGCTTGTCAGCAGATGAAAGATGATCTGACATTCATCCTATGAAAACAGCTTTAAGGTCAAGGAGAAATCTCTTTAAGGGGTTGGGATGAATTCTTTACTAAATAGTTAAATACATATACAGACAATAGTCTTTCTTCATAGAGATGGTAAGAAAGAGTCACGTCCAGGACAGCAGGGGGTCCTGACAGCTGCGTGCAGCGGATGGTGACATTTAAAGTCTAGCTGATGTCACCGTCTGCCTGGGGGTGCGATGCATGTCTCCATGCGACTATAACTTTGGGTAGAAACTGACCTTTTGTGGTGATTTTGGATCAGATCTAACACATATTTGTCAAATCCCGGACCATTATGTTTTAATATAGTCAAATGCGTGTGAAACAAGAAAGACAGAAGTAAAACAGACAATAAAGTACCGACCCAAAGTATGATGTGGTTAAAGGCACCATATGTAAATTTGGACTGTTGGTGGTGAACTTCCAGAACTTTTCAGACGTTATGCAGGAGAGTGGGATGGTGGGAGATTTTCACCATCCAGAGACGTATGGAGATCGCCCATTATGTTCACGGATGAGGTAATGAATTAATGTATTAAAACACATGCGAGAGCAAAGTCTCTGTCGAGTCTAAGTTGGTCGCGAAGCTCTCTCCATTTCGAAAACTTCACGCCGATATTAATCCTTGTTTTATTCCTACGCTTGTCCATAAGCCTGCTTGCCTCATTTGGCCTACGTTTTTGCCAACGAGTATTCGTGATAACTAACTGAACAACAAAACAGCTGCGTCCCAGATGCTGTATAACCACCACTTCCACATTTGTGTGTTGCCGTAGTTTCTACAACCGGAAACTGTGGATGCGGATATTAAGTCACTGATATGCGACAATTACAAGGGAGACAAGGGACGAGCCATTATTTAAAATAGGAATTTCTCTGGATTTGCAATTTCTTGGGAACATTTGGGATAATGTAAGTACACAACTGTATGAAATATATCACACTGTGCAAGTGGTTTTTGGATATTTCATAACAAAATAATTACATATTGTGCCTTTAATAGGGAAAACAAAGATAAACAATATTTGGTTGTTTTAATGAATTTAATGTATGCAAACTGGTTCTTCAATATGTAAGTTGTTTTTTTGAGAGTGGTTTTGTTTCCATACAATAGAAGTCAATAGGGCAATTGTTGGTTTGTTATGAATGTTTTTAAAATGTTCTTTAAACGTATTCTGCAGAAGAACAGTCATACAGGTTTGGAATGAGAGTAAGTAATGATAAATAATAAATCCTTTTTATTTTGGCTTGTCTATACTTTTAAGTGCAAGAGATCAATTCATGATGGACCTACAAACCTACAATCTTTAGGTTACTGCCCTACCTCTTCAACCACTAGGCAGCACCATTAAAATATTTGAATTTGTTTACATTTAATGATCTTCATAATAAGATTATACTAACATTTTTATCCACTAAATGAATAAAGGATGCCCTGTTTTGAGATTGTGGGTTAAAAAAATAACTTTGTCTTACACATTCCTTTTTGCTCATTTGTTTTTTCCTATGAGCTGAGTAGCAATGCATAAGGACCAACCACTAGCAGAAAGTAGAACCGAACTAAATGAAGAAGGTTCATGTTTCTCAGGTAGGGTTAATCCTGTGTGTTTACTGCTTAATTAACGTTGTACCATCTGTCTGTCTTCACCACACGCTGAGGGGACAACCAGCAGCTGTCTCTTTGATCTTACCTGTCTATACTTATGCCTAATATTCTGTCCATCCTTACCTGAAGTAGCACATTTCTTACTTTTTATTAAGCTCACAAAGTAATTTAAAAAGTATTTTTTCAAACATTTAAAGTTTGTCACTTTTAGTCGCAACTCTTTTTTAGTTAATCTGCAGATTGAAATTTATGTATCTTTCTTTTTCAAAAAACGTTCTTTAGTTACAGTGCATTTTAGATCAAGGTGAGATGTGATTGACCTTAGCCAGCGGAGAATGTGAGTCATAATAGATAATCATTTTTCTCGTGTGACAATGATAAAGAACTGGCCTCCATTACAATACATGTTTTTCTTCAGAAGAAAGTCTTTGGTATATTTGTATTTATTCCATATTTAAATAAGGAAACATACAGGAAATCATCCAGAATGGACAGTGGTGTAAAATATTGGAGTAAATGTAATTAGTTACTGTACTTAAGTATCTTTTTGGCTAATTTGTAGTTGTACTGACTATTAAAGATATTAGCAACTTTTACTCTCTACTTGACTACATTTTTGAACAAGTATATGTACTCTTTACTCCACTACATTTGTAATAACTAATACAATAACACATTACATTTTGCATGGCACCTATCTTTTTTTTGCAGCAGTTTATTTTTGCTACAGAAGAATTAATATTACCATTTAAAAGGCATTGACGGTACCTCTTGTGAATTTTGCCCTTACTTCTTTATGTGAATACGAGTGCATTATCAGGTAGTTGACAATCGCTGGCTTTGACTTTTTAATTTTACCTAACATTATTTTATTTATCCGTTATATTGAAGAGACCTTTTTGAAGAATGTTGGCTTACTTATGAGCACTTGAGCTTAAATGAGACTTGGGTGTTTGTAATAGATGTAGGTTATGGTGTAGGCCATGATTTGTTGCAATTTTGAGGTGTTCAGTCTTATTATGATTTAAGAAAATAAATGCGATTGCTCTCCTTAACGAATCGACTTAAGTCTCTTAAGTGTTGAGGACTAGTGCTGCTTTGAGCCTACATTCAGTATGAGTAAAATACTCAAGTACTGTTAAAATCAGATACTCGAAGACTTTTACTGAAGTCGTTTTGGAATTGGTGACTTGTAACTTGTAATGGAGTAATTTTCACTGCAAGGTATCTGTAATTTTACTTCAGTATGGTTTTCAGGTACTCTTTACACCTCTGAGAATGGATTCTGTTTTTCATGTCTGATACATATAGCACATTACAGGTCTTGTAAGTTGCTAGTGAAGGGTTTGAGATTGTGCTTGATCTTTTGGTACCATCCACCATGCAGTGTTGTCATGACGTCTGAGTTTTAGGTGATTGGCTCAAAACAACCTGGCAGCAAACATGAACTTCCCTGAGCCGCAAGCAAAGAGAAGTCCTCCCGGGTGGTCTTGCATAAGCCAATTATGTGCCACTGAGATTACTGGAATTCTAACAAATAACTTTCTCTAGGTATTATACATATTCATACAACAGTTCTTTCTGGTTCTTGAATCTCGAATATTTGTTTCTGACTATGTGCAATCCCCTGGGATCAAACCCATGACCTTGGCATTGCTAGTGCCATGCTCTAACCACTGAGCCACAGGAAAGCTATAATAATATATAATAATATAATATTTCACCAGTATCACCACGGAAACCGCTTTACGTTCCACTGCTTTCACCACTAAGCTAAGTCGGATTTATGAAATAAGTAAAAAAATGCACATTTGGCAGTGTCTCTTAGCACAATTCACAGCTGTTACAGTAGGTAGCAATATGCACTTGAACAAGTTGGTTGCGATCCGCCATATAAACAAAGAGAATGAGAGAGAGAGAACTTGCTACTGTAAACAAGGGCATTGCAAAAACAATGGAAAGTGCTGCAGTGCAATGGAAATAACGCATTCTTGGAGAGTGTCCTTTTACAATCTCTCTCTCTTTCATTCACACGCCTGTTTCTCACTTATAACTTCGATGAAGCAGCACTGCACTAATTTAAAAGATCTGATGGTTTGGAATTAGTAACAGAGGTTTCTTTAACTGCTATGCTGGGCTTGAATTCGGGGTGGAAGGAAGTATTTCCCCACTTCCTTTAAAAACCGGAGGGTTTCAAAGACATTCCGATGTTGTTTTCTGATTTATCCACACACTTGTGCCGTCGAACTGTTGTATAAATGTAATATCGCTCTCGTAGTCTTGTGATAGTGCTCTATATCAGCGGCTGTGGTTGCCTCTGGCTAGCTGTGGATTGTCCCGCTTATACCATGGTCATTTGCCAAGTTAAAGCAATTATTGATGTTTACAGTATAATTTTTGATTACACAGGTAAAAATTATATATTATATATATATATTATATGTGACCCTGGATCACAAAACCAGTCTTAAGTAGCACGGGAACATTTTTAGTAAAAGACAAAAATACATTGTGTGGGTCAAAATTATCGATTTTTCTTTTATGCCAAAAATCATTAGGATATTAAGTAAAGATCATGTTCCATGAAGATATTTTGTAAATTTCCTACCTTAAATATATAAAAACTTTATTTTTGTGAGTGGATGGTCTGCCACAGTGCCCCTGATTAACAACTTCAAAGGCAATTTTCTCAATATTTAGATTTTTTTGCGCTCTCAGATTCCAGAGTTTTAAACGGTTGTATCTCAGCCAGATATTGTCCTATTCTAACAACTCATATATCTATAGAAAGTTTATTTATTCAGCTTTCAAGATTATGTAAAAATCTCAATATCGAAAAATTGACCCATAAGACTGGTTTTGTTGTCCAGGGTCACATATATGATAATTATTTTCATCAGTTAATTTCAAACATGGATCAAACTGACTGGATCTACCTGTGCATTAAACGGTTTTAATGCACATCTTCCAGCCAATCAGAATCAAGTATTCAAACAGACTATATTCTTTGGTTCATATGCATATGAATGGAAGTGAACAGAACACTGTATATTCACTTTAAAGCTAAATTCACTTTCAGCTACTTTGAAAATTAAACTGTCCTCAAACTAGTTGAACTGCAGATTGGAAATTCTTTCCGTCTCTTTCTGTTTTCAAATGACTCCATCAGCCGCAGTGTAGGCCTCAACAGTCAAGGTGAGATGTGATTTTATTCAGTCAGATGAGATGGTAAATCATCATAGATCATGAAACTCATGCCTGTGACAATGTTGAAGAGCTGACAAAAGGTAATTTGCAAATTTTTTAGACTCGGCAAGAGTTGAATTCCCAGGCAAGCACTATAAAACACTAACATGCAGTATGTTCAGTAAATGATCTCGCCCCATGCTAACACAGAAACTGAAACAGAGCTTTAATAATATTGTTTGCTAATACAACATTTAAAGGTGATTGAGATAAGGCGTCCCTCTCTGTTGATTTTTTTTAACTGATCTCTATGGAGAGATATTGATTTTAGGAAAAGACTCAATGTGTAGCTTCTATATTGACCTTGCAGACATACAATACACAGCCTCCTTACAATTTCATGTGACTTAATAAATCTCAGAAAAATCATTGTTCAGAAGGCATACAGAACAAAAAAAACATGCTTTATTGATTTATATATATATATATATATGTACTGTATATATATATATATATATATATATATATTGCTGCTAACTTTTCGTATGTATAATATGTGACTACGTGAAATTCAGTGGACTAGATCACTTCTTTGCTTCATGAGGTCATTCTTTCTTCTTTGGATTTCTTGTATAGTGATATGCTTTGGATTAGTTTTGTGTATTTTTTATGATGTCGATGATTTATATTTAGGGAGGAGAGGCTGGTTCTAGATTAGCACTGATTGATGTATTAATAACATTGTCTGTATTAGTTTTAGGATTGGTCAGGATTACTGATGTTGAGGAGTTACATTAAAGTTCCCATGAAATCAAATTTGAACCTATTTACTTTCTTAGCTCACATTATTAGTTTTGTAGTAAACAATTAATCTGCACAGATAAATCCACAAAAAATTATTTGTAATATTAAAACATCTGAAAATGTATGTCTGCTCTGGGGTAGTGATCATCATTCATTTGTTATTCTGCTGTGAGTTCCATTTCTGAAAAAAACACATACTTTTCCACATCCAGGTAATTTGCAGTGGACAACACAACCCACTCCCTCAATTTTTCTTATTTGATATTCCATGTCACAATACTGAAGTGAAGAGGATTATGACTACCAGTCCACTGGGACTTTAATCATTGTTCTGTAGAAAGGCTGAGGTATTATGGTTAGCCTAAACTATCTGTAGTATACAATTTTTATTAAATAATGTTATACTTGTAATAATGGGCTAAATAATGACTTTGTTTGATAAATATTATAAGTACACAGCAAAATCGCCAGTGTTAAAAAAGGTCAAATTAACGCTCACAGTGTATATATAATCCACATTTTGAATTATATAAACACTGTGAGTGTTAATTTGACCTTTTTAACACTGGCGATTTTACTGTGTACTTTAGCAGCTACCAACGTGAAACCTAAAGGAATTACTTATAGATGAACAGGTCCACATTTATTCGAGCAAAACACAATAATTAAATGTTCAACTATCCATCACTAATGGCAGCAACAGTTAATGACACCATCCTGCTTTCTCTACTGTGCAAACTAAATGGATTTCTGGCCTATTTTACATGTAAAGACATGAGTCATACTTGAAAGCTATTATTTTCCTTTGTGGAAATTGATTAGAAAGACATTGGTTTTTCGCTGCCTATCTCAGGGTTCTGCTTTAAACCAGCCGTGCGATAAAGTGCATTCTGCACAATTTACTGTTAGTCATCTAACATTATGCCCATTTCCCTTTTTTTAGCTAATGCAAAGTGACATTTTAACCCATTTTCTCATATACACACCCTCTTCCTGTTTGTTTTCTGATCTGAACGTTAACTCAGTTCGGATGTGTATGTAAAGTTGTCTGTCTGCAGATGCTCTGTGGTCACTGAAGAATGTGAGAAGAAGTGAAGTGAACACTGGTGTGTACAGCAGATGACTAATCACTTGTGTTCGATGACTGTTCAATCATAAAAATATGTTGAGGAGAAAATCTATTAGAGTTTGCGTAAATACAGCTGAGGATTGATCTGAATGGCACAGATCAAAAATGAATATGTGCACTTGATTAACATCCTCTTTGGTCCTAGAACAACATTTCTATCAACCAATCAGATTTCAGGACTGCATTGTAGACCTTCCTCACCAATCTATTCTAATGTTTCTCTCTGGTTGCAGTGCAAAAAAAGACAGATTTTAAATATTTTAATGAAACGTGATTATATTTCAATGTGACCATATTAATTATTATATTAAATATCATGGCCCAAGTCATGGTGACTGAGTAAAATGTTAATGTTTTTTTGTGTTGCGGTTTTGAGTTTTTCTGATTATGAGCTGTTTTACTCATTGACTCATTTCCAGTTGCCCTGTAGCTGAAAATTCATCATGAAGTTCATTAATATCTAATGTGCAGCAAGATGGTACGTAGTCCATGTGCCTTAGGACAGGAATTAACTAGAAGTAGCTCATCAAGTCAAAATACTAGTATTATTATGGCTTTTGAAGGTCCAGTGTGTAATTTTTGGAGGATCTATTGACAGAAATGCTATAATATACATAACTGTGTCAAGACCTTACATGATAAAGCATTATGTTTTTATTTCCTTAGAATGAGCTATTTCTATCTACATACACCGTGGGTCCCCTTGCATGGAATTCACCATGTTGTTTCTACAGTAGCCCTAAATGGACAAACTGCTCTACAGAGCGTGTTTCATATATACACATTATCTCCTTCGACAAAGAAGTGAGAACATGACGACATCTTTGTAAGGGTGGGGTGGAGTGAGCCGTTGGTTCAAATTCGCAAACCCAACCGCTGGATACCACTAAATTTCATACACTGGATCTTAAAGCTGAAAGAAACACAGAATATGGTCAAGAATTGCAGATCCTCAAAAATTAATGTACGAGATGAATGTCTGAAGTGGAATATTGTGTTTTACTCTATGATGGACATGCACTACATATTGTCCAGTGAAGCAAATGCTGCAACACCTTTATAAAAAGCCTACACAGAAAGTGTGAAGTTGACTGGACAACACCTGCTATGAAAAGTCTTGCACAGTATAACATGCACAGAGAGCTGATAGTTGACTCTGGTGTTCTTTAGTGGACATGAAGAAATGAAATAGATGACAAACAGGAGTTAAGACTAGGGCTGTCAAAAGATCAATCGCGATTAATCGCATCCAGAATAAAAGTTTGTGTTTACATAATATATATCTGTGTACTGTGCATAATAATTTTGTATTTATTAACACATACACATCCATGCATATATTTAAGAAAAATCTAAAAATTAATAAACATTTATATATCATTTCAATTATTGGTAAATATAATAAATATTATAAGTATATTATATAAGAATATTATAATATAAGTAAATACATGTAAATATTTCCTAAATATGTATACTTGTGTATGTTAATAAATACAAAATTATTATGCACAGTACACAGATATATATTATGTAAACACAAACTTTTATTCTGGATGCGATTAATCGCGATTAATCTTTTGACAGCCCTAGTTAAGACAATTATAAAAAAAAGAGAAATCATCACATTCAACAGCAAACAAACTAAAATAGTATTTTGTACACATAAGTATACAATGCAGTGCTTAGTAAACAAAACAAAAAAACATGCAGTTAAAGGTACAGTGAGGGATATTTTGCCATATCTATTAAAAGAAATGCAATATAACATACAAAACTGTGTCTTTAGATGTGTATAAAAACCTTACGTAATGAAAAGTTATGTTTTTATTACCTTTTAATAAACCAGTTGTATCTACATAGGGAGCGGGCCTATCTACATCGAATTTGTTATGTTGCGCAGCCATGTTTTGTACAGTAAGCTCTAACGGACAAACAGCTCTACAGAGCGCTTTTCGTATATGTTGGTCTTCGTGTGTGTTTTTAGACGCAGCTTGCGTCATCACTGAGTTGAAGACGCACAAAGTAGTAAGTCGTAGTACGGAGAGGAGGAGGAGTAGTCGTCGTCTAGCTGAAGCAATTGATTGTTCTGTCTTAGAAGTTTTGATCAAATGGAGAACCATGCATATTGTGCACAAGAGCCGACAGAGCGTGAATCTCTGTCGTCAAAGAAGCGCAAACGTGATGCTGCCAGACGAATTAGAGACAAACGGCGGCAGAAATCCAGGATAAACATCGGTGTATCTATTACCAGATGGAAGGCACTGTTGAAAGACAAATGTTTTCAAGGCGACGCCGAAGTTGCCTGTTTTCTGCTAGACTGGTAAGATAATTCAACATTTTCTGTTTCCACATTTTCAATGTTTACCAAACAACTGTTTTGTTGAAACGGTAACGTTAGCATTTTATACAAATGACCATAACCCCGAATAATAATGTTTTTCCGTCCCTGCGGTACGTACTCCGGTTGTTCCTGACTTTACAAAGGGGGAGACAAACGTCTACTAACTTACACCTAACTGCCTATGTCGCTGTCAGATCAAACGCTTTTAACAGCGTTGCTATTTATGATTAGCTAACTTTAGTTACTTCACTACTCTCAGCGTGTACTAGATAGCACGCAAGAAATATATCTAATTATAGAATTGTAACAGTAACTTTCGCAATAGAATACATGTTAAATGATTAATTACGTTAATATATTGCCTTACCTGCTTGTATCACTACTATCCGCTGTCTCAGTAGACGACATCCTTTTTTACTGTTGCGGCCACCGTCGTAATTCGAAAGGGAGGGGTGGGCAAATGACTCAGAGATTCATTGCAAAACTATAATACAAAGCTAGTGGCCGCTGATTTTCAAGAACTGCGCCTTTAAAAGCAAGATTTATTACCACTCGCACCTTTGATAATCTAGTGCATTGGATCGTAAATATTTCCACAGAGATGCATTTAGCTCACAGGAAAAAGAAAAGAAAATGTGGAGGCAAATAGCTTGCTATCTAATGACTATTGAGAGACCAATCATTGGTTAATTTATTTTTCAGTGGTCATCCAAAACATTTTTTTTCAGTCACATCCAAAACATTTCCTGTTGCGAAAAATACAAGTGGAAAATCAAATGGCTGTATGCAAAAATAACACAAGATTGAAAATTGTGGATTTAAAGTACTTTAAGTAACCCATAAAAAGTGTTAAAAAAAGTAGATACAAGCATCATGTTTCAGCAGTGTGCACACCCTATCAAAAACTTTATTCATTTTCACCATGTGCAGTTCAGACCATACATGAAGTCTTGATTATATCCAGATATGAAATGCACATGCAGTCTTTATTTCAAATGTATATGTCAGGGGTCAAAAGAGGGCAATGCGCAATGTCTTTCATATCATTCATTTCTGAGATTAAGAGGATTATCACTTACTCATCATTTCCTCTCACACTTGGAACCTAGCCTTTTTGCTAACAGTATTTTCCATAGATTACATAACTGCAGGGTAAAAGTTTTAATTAGCAATTTATCATATACTAAAAATACAATACGTATCGTGGCAAGAAAATGGTTGGGATAATTAAATCGTCAAGGGAGGCAAAGAGACGCTTTAATTAAGTTACAAAAGCGGCATATGCTAGAACCCCAGAGGAATTTCCGGAGGAATTTGACATAGCGAGACTTATAATGTAATTATAGCTTCAATACAAAGATAAAACCAATGCAAACAAAACGCTTTCCTCAGTATGGAGTCATTTTCTCTCCCAATCTAAAGAAATGAAGAAAGCTATCATCTAGATAAATGAGAGTGGTAAAACCATTCTGAAATCATTATTTGTGGCTAATGTGTAAGATAGTTATATGGCAAATATTGCAGATACAGTACGTATAAATCCCAGTGAGGCATTATTGTGATTTTCCTCGAAAATGTCTCATTGAAGTCAAGAAGTAAAATATGTGCTTTTCTCAATAGTAACATTAAATCAGATGCATTTTTGTGCTCAGTGTTTTTCATAATTTAAAATATCACATCTAATACTCATAACTGTTAGCCTATATGAGAAAGGTTTATTGATTTACATTCTAGTTTATTCCGAGGTTTTTATTCAAAGTGACTTACAAATAGGCGTAACAGAGAATTTTGCATTCTGCCTTGATAAATATGCACACAACAACACAGAATCTCATATATGTTATTATTTATGCATATTACATTTAATGTAAGATGACTCGCAGTACTCGCATGACCCTATGTTGTTAGTTTTGAGCGGTCGTTAGAAAACAATTAGAAAATGTCAGGTCAGGTCGGGAAATGTTGAGAGTTCCCATGCCTTTCTCCCATCCGCGTCTTCACGCAGGCGCACGTAGCATGCACGCGCAGCACAGCTGTGTGTGTAGCACGTTTGGCACATCAGGCAAAGGCCTAGAGCCGCAGAAGTGAAGACCTCCCTCCTTTCCAGTAGCGTTTGTCTTTGTGTGTAGGGTTGCACGGTGTACCGGTGCTACGGTAGCATCGCGATGCTAAAGCTTCAAAATACCCGCGATGCCTCTCTATTTTTGAAACGGTAGTATCGTAGTTAATGTTGCATATGCACATTAATATTTATTTGAACACTTACATCTGCCTTTTTGCGGTGTTTATCTCCTAAATTAATGTGTGTTTTGAATGTCTCGGACGAGTTAAAGATTCAAATTGGCGATTTGAACGAGTTGGTTAAATGATTCACTAACTCAGTGGAAAATTGACGCCACCTACTGGCCGTTTTAGTTCTGCATTAAAGTAAGCCTAATATTTCCCTTTTTAAAGACTGCTGTATCAATTCAATTTGTCCAACATTTGAATTAGTTCCTACGTGAAAAATGATTTAGTGTACTTTAATATTTACTACAGTAAACTACTACAACTCATAGATACTAGTGTTTTTGAGTCTTATCATAGTAAATATTTCAGTATACTACAGTATTTATAGTATTCACAAATGACTAAATGTAAATGTATTTGCTACAATTTATCCAATTACTACAGTTAATACAACAACATATTCTAGTGTATAGTACAGTTTACTATAGTAAATACAAAATGTTTAATCTAAATCTGTGTTTTTTGTATAGATTTGAATTATATGGCACAGCATCGTGATACTACTTTGTATCGAGATACTTCAGCTGGTATAGTATCGTAAGACATGTTTATGGTACCGTGACAACCCTATTTGTGTGTAGGTGAGTGGTGACGAACAGACTAGCTACATGTGCTTTCGAATTCACACCTAATTATCCAAAACACAAACTGCTAATATTGTTTTGCTAACATCCATCACTTATGAGCTAATGAGTATGCTAAAGTTTCGCTAAGGCAGTATATCATCGGCATACATGCTAACTTGATGGAGAAACGACAGCTGAATACAGCCAAATTGATATGTAAACCAGGCATTAATGAAAATGTTTTAACTTGCATACATTTGTCAGGCAATTCAGATGAATAGGATAAACAAAATAACTAAAGCACACCACCAGTTATTAGTTAATATGACTTGCATCAAGACTCTTTTCCCTTGAAATGTTATGTTTACATATGCAGATATATATGCAGCTTGTTTTGGATAATTTAGAAGAAATCTACAGAAGCAAACAGATGAGGGTATAGAAGGCTTAAAACAAACAACTTTATGTGTATTTTGGAAATTTCATTTCCATTAGAGCAAAAGAAGACATGAAAGCAAAATAGACCAACATCTCAAAATTGAACAGTACATTAAGTGTGCGTGGTACAGTAAGTGTAATTATAGCAACAATAATATTAATAATATTAATAATTAGTTAAGCTGCTGTATTTTGGTATTTTGTCAATCATTTTTTGCAGTGTGTTGTAATTATTTTTGCAGGTTTTTGTCCTGTAAAATAACAAATTAGCACCAGCTGCCTTTTTCAGTTTAGTGTGAAGGTCATTGTTGGTGTCCCAATAACACCAAAATAATTAAAACAGTTTATTGGCTTGTGAAAAACAAACAAATCATATGTGAAAATATGTCATTTTCCTTTGTGCAGTCATTTATCCTAAATATATACTTGAAACTTTAGTGTAGAAAACATACACATTGTGGCTTAATTTCCTTTGTTGTTCCCTGTTCTTGTGATACAATTTGTGAATTCTACAGAAGACCATTGTTGGAAAATGATACAACATGAAACAATTGGGTGAGTGTGAGGGATTAAAAAAATAGTTCTTTAACATTTTGTTTGGAAAAAATTAAAACAAATATGAGAAGTGCCCTTTTTTCCACTTGAGCATATGCCCCTCAAAATGTCTGTGCACGTCCCTGGCGTTTATATAACTTATACAGCTCCACGCTATACTACAAACAGTCTCTGAAGACCAAGTCTGCTCTGTTTAATCACTGCATCACTGCATCGCTGAATCAGAAACTATATTAGAAGACGAGGAACACCATCAGCATTCAGAGAAGTTCAGAGTCCACTCAAGTTTAAATACATAATAAATCCAATGTGTTTGGTTCAAGGAGGTTTATTTTATAGTAAAATCTCCTCAAATCTGTTAGCCAATGGGACTACTGAAAACCAGGTGCCAAAAGTATATAGGCTTTTAAATGGTACCAATCATAACGAGTTACATAAGCTAGTATTGAATCAAAGCCCAGTCCCCTTTAAGATGGATCAATGTCAGGATTCTGATAAACAGGAGTCAAAACACATCAACCTAAATAATTAAAAACAGGAGGTGAAACAGTGACCGTATCAATTTCCAGAGTGGCAGGAAAATGCTTCTCTTCAGCTACGGGCATGGAAAGAAAAGGACACTTTGGGCTGAATTGTGTGTGACAGCTTGGAGCGACATCTAAAATGTGATGTGCTGGGTGGGGCCCTGAAGCAACACCGAGGCTGTGTCAAAAAGCTGAAAAAGGCACTTGTAGAAAATGTACAGAAGTAGGAAGGCAACGATCACAGATCCAAGCACAATTTTTATGAAACATCATGTCTACTAAGTCGCCTTAATCTATTTATTAAACCAGTAGATGTATCCCACATTCTTGTGTATGCTGCGAAGAAAGAGTAAATGTATTTATTAATGTACATTTTTAAACATAATTTCTCAAAGGACTCTCTTTCAAGAGAGAAAATTTGTAGCTAAATATTTTCTTGGTTATTTTTAAAGTATGCCTTAGGATACATTCTTAAAAGTGGAAAAATTCAGATTTTTTAGCCAATCCAATTTGATTCCCTTCGAGATTTTTGTAACAGTAAAATTGAATTTCGTGTTTTCGTCATTCAGTGGTGACTGGTTATTGCATCAGGAGTTGTGACAAGAAAACTTTTTTTAAAGTCTTTCCTGTTTCATAGGCTGCTGTCTATAATAAATGTTACATTTGAATTTATTTATAGTACAGTAGTAGAGCAGACTTCTGACAAAAATATTTTAAATATTTTAAAAACAGAAAATGTGCTTCATTATGCAGGAGATACCTGCATAACCAACATGCTGCCTGTTTAGTCACTGAGTGCATTTGCTTGGATAATAATAATACTTAAGTAGCTATCAATTATCAGATTATTTTGCTTAAACAGTCCCCAAAAAAACAACATAGTTTAAGGCATTATATGACCTTTTGTGCTTTCAGGTTATTAAGCACAATTGCCACAATATTATGCATGTAAACACACTCAATGACTAACTTGACAGTGAGGTAGCAAGGGGTTATTAAGACACAGCTGAGAATTACACTGTAAATATTGTTGATTCAGATCAGTGTCTCTTAGAAGGTCAGAAAGACCTGCTCCTAGATTTCCCCAGCACTACTCCTTTTGGATGTAAATTATTCAACAGTATGTAAAAGCTTTTAAAAATATTTCATTAATTGCCAATAATGGCTAAAGTTAAACATGAGCAAAATAGTATAGTGGTAGTTAAATTGCATTATTGGACTGTGAATTGACTACTTGCTTACCTGTTTGATATGGTGTCACTTTGATTAAATGCAACATGTTGATTGAGTTTTGTTGGCGAGTTTTGTTGGCTTGCCAACCAGTAGGGAACAGATGTGTGGACTCCTCCGTCAAGGTCATGAAACATAGAAAATGAGTCTAATGGAGTGAATCACACAGCACTCAGTGCTTTAATCTTATAAAATTGCTGGTTATAAAAATCAGGCTGTTTTTGTTTGCATTTCTGAGTGGAGCGCAGAAGCGCAAAACTGTTGACGTTAGCAGTCAGATTGCTGTGCCTAGTCCCATATATAGCAAAGATTTATTATACTGTAATTGCGCAGTATAATTTTTATAGGCTTATTTGAAAGCTTTAATTCTGACACACAGAAATTTCTACAAGATGTTGTCATTTTAACATCCAAATGTAGACAAATCGGATTAATAACATTTAATGACAGCTCAGACAAATAAGCTGTAAAGCTGTCGTTAATAAGATACAAAAAAATATGGATTCCAATACACATTTGGCTGAAAAATAATAGCATTTACAGGTACATTCATTTCAGATATGTATTGGCATTCAGAATTCAGTTTAGAAAAAATTACAAACCATGCATACTGTATTTAGACACACAAAGCAGGATTTGTGCGCAACCTGATCAATAAATAACTTTTAAGCCTTAACCTTCATGTCATTAAACCCAGTTCCAAAACGCCTCAGTGAGAATCTGACAGCAGATTCCCCCCCCCCCCCTTGGCTTAGTTTAGACACAGCCCCTCACAGTATGTCTGCTTGCCAAAGATATCATAAACTGAAGGAGCATTGGATGGCAGAGCTTTCAGTGAATGAAGAAGCCTTTCTTCTTTACATTATAAGCCATTAAAGAGCTACAGCTTCAGGTACAGTCGCAGATTGTGTGCCGTCACATCGAGGATGACTGACAGAGGGTGGCAGGTCAGATTAAATTGGACCAAACTCAGCACGTGCAGGCATGACTGTGGAATGTGCATCCGTAAGATATATCTACACAGATTCTCGCAGTTCTGAACTCAAGGTATTGACAAGGTCAGTAGAAACATTTATCTTGTCTTGCATCTTTTGTTTAGTTCCAACTTGTGTGCAGAGCAACTTACTATCTGTAGTTCTTTTTTTTTTTACTTAGAGTTTATATAATATCTGTAGTGGGCCAGTCTGACTATGACTTTGTATTTAGAGAATGAAGGGTGATCTCTGTGGCAGACAAGGCCATGGAGTTTGGGCTAGCTGTTCAGCTAAGTTTGCAAAGGAAACTTTGACTGTGGAATCCAAATCCTTCAGTTCACTAAATATGTGCTTCGGAATTTGGACCTTGAAATTTGTGTTTAATGTGACATAACTACAGAGAAAGTTAATAAAATCCTTCAAATAAAAACAGACTTTTTTATGCTCCCGAACAGACATTCTACAATCTACTGTAAGGAACCAGAATTTTAAAATTTACAATGTGGTCAGTACAAACAGTAGTACTTTAATATTTGATTCCTCCCTCATCTACTCGGGGTTGACCAGGTTGAGTCTCCTTCCTGACAGACAGAGCAGCTAAATCTTGTCACATTTTACATGACAGTTTGTTTTCTGATGAAGAGCGAACGGATGGATCCCAGGCATCAGAGAAAGCCTCGTTTTGACTTGTGTTTAAATTATGGATGAGCAAAATCCTCAGGAGAACACGTGCAGTGAAGGGAAACTTCCTTGAAACAGCACTGCAGTTTTTATAGCTTAGTATAGGGATTATTTTGTTGAACAGTTTGAAAGGTTTGCAGAAGGATCTTGGGAATGTGACATCCCTTAAGGTTCAGCTTTCGGGTAAATTTGTTTACAGGACATTTCAAATTCTGCGTCTGAAACTTGGATTTTGTCTATTTAAGAAATAAAGTAATTCTGAAAGATATGTATTATGTTTGTTATTTATATATAAATATGGTCTGTTGGATATTTCACACCATTTTTCAAACTTTTTACTATTACTGTCTATTACTGTCAGCGTTGTCTGTTACAGAGAGATTGAGACTTAGAAAAAGTTTTCAACCTAAAAGTAATTTGGTTTTATCAAATCAAACTACTTTTCTGCTCCTTCACTATAGCATTTAAAGTTGACAAAGAGTAAACCATTCTAAAATGATAGCGTGTAAGCAACACGTGATTTATTGGAGAACAGTGAAGTAAGTTGGAGTTGCTATGGAAACATACACCAGCTCTTCTCTCCTATCTGACACTGACAGTCAAGTTAAATTTAAAATGAAATACTAAATTTCTTTCATGAAATAAACCAGAGACCAGATCTTCTGAAAGTAGTCAGATGACTAACAGTGTCCATACATTTAAAATCTTGATTTTAAAATTGAATGCAAAAACACTAGGCACTAGGGCCCAGTTGCAAGAAAACCCTTAGTAACAATACTGTTACAATTAGAATTAAGGATTTTCTTACCCTAATGCCCCGTTCAGACCGCCAGCAACACGTCATTCATTTCAATGGAGAGCCGGCGACTTCTGGCGACAGTGACCGTTGGCGACATGAAGTGGGCATGTCTAGCGACGCAACAAAGTTGATATTTGCTCTAGGGCTGTCACGATTATGAAATTTGATTGACGATTAATTGTCTAATAAATCATTGCGATTATGACGATTAATTGTCTGTTTTAGGGCTTTGCCGATTGTGACGATTAATTGTCTGTTTTTGAGCTTTGACATTTAATTGTCATACATTTTTGATTCAGCGATTGAAACGACCATATTGTTCTGAATACAAGCTATGTTTTTTTCTTGGAAATACATCGGAAAAAATTGGGTCATCATATATTTAAGGTTTAGGCTTTTACCTGTCAATAATACAACCACCAAATACTTGTGTCACGGACGTGGGTGGTGAGGACACGGAGACAAGGACAGAGGACCCAAGTGCAGACAGCGGGTAAGGGGTTAACAAGACATTTAATAAAATATAAATACAAAACAAAGACCCACGTGGGGGTAACAAAACAAAACAGGGAAACAGGAACAAGACTAACTAAACTAACAGGACTAGACTAAAACACATCACAACTACAAAATAAACTAAACTAACTCAAAGACAGGAACTCACCACATAACACAAACACGACACAGTACAATGAACCAGCACGAGACAGAAGACACAAGGGCATTATAAAGGGGATAAATCAAGAGGGGACAGGTGCAGGACATGAACTAATTAACAAACAGAGGTGGACGAAGTACACAACTTCCTTACTTGAGTGAAAGTACAGATACTACTGGTCAAATATTACTCTACTACAAGTAAAAGTTGTAAAGACAGATTCTTACTTGAGTAAAAGTACAGAAGTACGTGCTTTTAAAAGTACTCAAGTATTAAAAGTAAATGTCCTTTATGTCAGTTGTGCATTGTTTTATTGTCGTATACCTTATGCCTCTGAAGCAACCTACTGAATACACAGAGTAGCTCACAGTATCAGTTGTATTAAAGGAGTAGTTCACTTCAAAATTTGCCCCCATTGACTTTCCATAGTCATTTTTATTCCTACCATGGAAAGTCAATGGGGGCAAATTTTGCAGTGAGCAACTCCTGTTAGAGCTTTATATGTTTAGCGCATATATGTTTAGTTTAGATATAATCCTGTATGATCATTTAGCCTAATTATCCTCATTAGCCCCCTAGGCCTATATGTATTTATGAGCAGTGTTCTTTTATTTTGTATATTCCCTTTACCAGTTTTAGCAACAATTTACCAGTAAGTAGTAAGGTTCTTGTAAATAGTAAAGTGTAGAAGCCATGTGTTTGTTGGATTTATTACCATTTGTATTACCATCATTTAACTACAAACATAAACTATAGCTAGTATAATGAAACTATGGTATTTTTAGTTGCTGTGGTTTTACTAAAGATTATTAATTGGAGTATGGTTCCTATATTTATAAAATGGTAAATTTGTGGATACTGTGGTTTTACTGCAAATACCATCCCTGCTGAAAAAAAACAATGATTTTTTTGAGATTTTTAAATTAAATTCCTCTTTGTAGTGTGTTTTGGGTTTTATTCCAATAGGATTTACCATCCCATCAATAGAATCCATCACATACAAGTAGACAACAAGTATCCATAATACAATTCCCATTATAACCATTAAATCCATTACATTTTATGTAGGGTTCTATTGTTTTTATTTCAACAGGAATACTTCAACTATAGTAACTTCAGTAAAAACATCATTCATTTTCCAAATCGCTTTAAATGATATAGCAGCAGATCAGAAGTTAACATGCACGCGTAGCTCAAGGTGTATGTGATGCTTATTTACCGTTTAGCCGTTGCCGATCATTTTCATGACAATGTTTCTACGATCTTTGACTGATCGTAACCCACACATGATTACACTACACTTTAACATGTGCCTTTTTCGTCTTTTAATGGTCTATTTGCCTTTTTAGAGCACTATCAATGGTGTAGCAGCGCCTACGTTTACATTAGTTTAGCGGGGAAGATCCCAGAGTTGCCAGATTTGCGTTAAAAAAATCTGCCAAATGGCCATTCAAAGCTTGCCGGAAAACCGCGAGCTTAGAAAAACTGAAATACTTGGCAACAGTAAAAGGTCCTGGCAGATCGCAAGCCAGATAAATTGCGCACACAGGAAACCCCGCTGCACAGAAACCATTTTCTACTTTTGGACCTTTTTATAAATGTAGTGGAGTAAAAAGTATGATATTTGGCTTTCAAATGTAGTGAAGTTAAAGTACAAGTACTCAGAAAAAATAATACTCAAGTAAAGTACAGATACTCAAAAAGTGTACTTAAGTACAGTACTCAGGCAAATTTACTTCGTTACTGTCCACCACTGTTAACAAACAATAACGAGGAGACGAAAGGGCGGGAAAAGAGACGCCACACCGGAGAGTGGAAGACCAACAGGGACAAAACGTCACTCTCCACATAAAACAAGAGGTTCTATCATGGGCAGAACCATGACAACTTGTAAATGAAGTAAATTGATCAGGTGTGAATTGAAGCCACCATTAAAATACTATCAGTCTTAGAAAAGCTTCTATTCTGTTTTTTCTCACTTGCAAGACTACAATAAAATTTTACTTGTGTGTTAATGAAATTTTGGTAGACTGGTTTTCACACTGAGATTTGCTTAAATAATATTAAATTGTACTGCAGGTAATTTGTATATGTTTTTTTTTTTTTTAAGTGATTGTGTTGTGGTGGTACATTTTACAAGTATTACCATGCTTTAGTAACAATATATACACTAAAATATGCAATATGCATATACACTACAGCTCCCCCTAGTGTCTTCTATAGAGATGTGCAATAATTGCGATGATCTGAAACCATCACGATGAGGTCAAACAATCATGATGAGATGATTATTTAATAATCGTGACAGCCCTAATTTGCTCAGCTTTATGCAAATGATGAGTGACTTTCGGGACGACTACCAATAGGAGGAAAGCAGCGGAGCTCATGTCATCCGTCTCTCATTATGTCATGATCCTGCCTCTCATTGTCATGCTTTCCTAGCCTTGTGGCAGGGTCATGACAGTCCCCACGTGTTTTGTGTGAGACACATGGCATTGCTTGTTTTGACATGCATGTGTCCTCCTGTCTCGTCTTTGTCCCCGCCCCCTCGTTTCCTCATTATTGATTGTTAATGATTTCATGCCCCACACCTGTTTCCCTCTTGATTTGGTTCCCTTTATTATGCCCTTGTGTTTTCTGTCCTGTGCGAGTTCGTTTTGTTCGGTGTCTGTTCAAGATTTCCTGTCCTGTTCCTGCGTTGTGTCCTGTAAGGATTGTCTAGTTTAGTCAGTGTAGTTTTGTCAAGTGTTTTATTAGTTTTGTTTAGTAAGTCTATGTTCCTGTTTTGTCTCTGTTATTATATTCCCTTGTTGTGTTATTTTACCCCCTCGTGGGTCGTTGTTTTGTGTTTTATTTAAATAAATCGATGTTTTCATGTAAAGGTGCCTGCGCTTGGGTTCTCTCCATGTCCAATCCATGACACGTCAGTTAGAGCAGATTCTTCTCTCTTCTTTAACCTTCTCTGTAGGACTGAATTTCCTCTTCCATCTTTCACAAATTAAGAAAGACCAAGAAAGTCACTCAACAAAGTTAAAATCTCTGAGACCCGTTTGTATTTCTTACAGAAGGCAGACATTTTCTTTCTTTAAAGGGATAGTTCACCCAAAAATAAAAATTCTGTCATCATTTACTCACCTTCCAAATCTGTATAAATGTCTTAGTTCTGATGACAAAGATATTTGGAAGAATGCTTATAACCAAACAGTATTTTTTCCTACTATGGTACAAGTCAATAGGGTCCAAGAACAAGCATTCGTCTAAATATCTTTCGCTTTGTTCAACCAAACAAAGAAATGTATACAGGTTTGGAACAACTAGATAGTGAGTAATTAATGACAGAATTGTCATTGAACTATCCCTTTAAAGCAAACATTTTAGATTGGTTCGAAGGGTTTTATTTTAAAGTAAGGTGTGTTATTCTATGTTAAAATATTTTATCCAACATTATGAGCAACATTAACTCAAAAATGGCACATAACACCTGTTTATTCTAGGTATTTGAAAGTGACACAAACATTAACTGGGTGTTCAAGGGTTACTAATTTAGGCCTGAGTGGATAGTTTTGTAATTCTGTGGTTATGTTAAAGGTATAATGTGTAATTTTTTAGAGAATCTACTGACAGAAATGCAATATAATATACATAACTACAGTATCTCACAGAAGTGAGTACACCACTCACATTTTTGTAAATATTTTATTATATCTTTTCATGTGACAACACTGAAGAAATGACACTTTTCTACAATGTAAAGTAGTGAGTGTACAGCTTGTATAACAGTGTAAATTTGCTGTCCCCTCAAAATAACTCAACACACAGTTGAGTTATTTAGAAACAGTTAATGTCTAAACCGCTGGCAACAAAAGTGAGTACACCCCTAAGTGAAAATGTCCAAATTGGGCCCAGTTAGCCATTTTCCCTCCCCGGTGTCATGTGATTCTTTAGTGTTACAAGGTCTCAGGTGTGAATGGGGAGCAGGTGTGTTAAATTTGGTGTTATCGCTCTCACTCTCTCACTCACTTTTGTTGCCAAGGGGATGAGGCGGCCACTCAGCTCTCCCACCTCTCTCAGGGGAGAGGCACTGTAACGGACTATTCCATCCGGTTCAAGACCTTAGCGGCCTCCTGTGATTGGAATGCGGGGGCTCTGCGCTCTCGGTTTTTCGACGGTCTTAACACCGAGATCGCCGCACTGGTTCCTCCCCGAGATCTAGAGAACCTCACCAATCTTTGTCTACGGATTGCGAGCCGTATCAATGCCCGTCGTCGCCGACGCCCCTCTCTGTCCTCTTGGCGACTCCGGGACGCTGACCGGGATGCCGACCGGGACACCAACCAAGACACCAGCTTTCCGGGTTCCACCCACAGTTCGCCACCGGAGGCAGAACCTATGCAGCTCGTTCGTTCATGTCTCACCCCGACCCAGAAGCAGCTGTGCCTTCTTCAAGGACTGTGTTTTTACTGTGGCAAGGCTGATCACTTGGTGGCACAATGTCCGTTAAAAGCCAACGCCCACCCGTAGAGTGGAGAGTCCGGGTGGGCGCCATCTCTGCATCCTCTCCTGTTTCCCGCACCCAGCTGCCATTCCTGCTCTCCTTCAGCCATGCTACCCACTCTGGTCTAGCTCTGGTGGACTCTGGCGCAGAGGGGAATTTCCTTGATGTCTCCATGGCTCGGAGATGGAAGATTCCGGCCAGCCCTCTGCATCGCCCCATCTCGGTCGTACAAGTTGTACATCCTCGATTCCCCCAATACTCCTATCATATTAGGGCATCCTTGGTTGTCACAGCATATTCCTCACATAGATTGGGTTAACAATTCTGTTTTTGCGTGTAGCACTTTTTGTTATGTGTCTTGTCTTGGTCCTGCTCCTTCTCCTGTTTCTGTCTCTCCTGTGTTTCAAGTCGATGCCTCTGATTTGACCGGGGTCCCGGAGGAATACCACGATCTTCGGTCCGTATTCAGCAAGTCACGGGCCACCTCCCATCACCCCTACGACTGTGCCATCGACCTCCTCCCAGGCACTTCTCCGCCCAAGGGTCGCCTGTTTTCCCTTTCCGGTCCTGAAAGAGAGGCTATGGACAAGTACATTCGTGGGTCATTGCAAGCTGGGCTCATTCGCCACTCCTCCTCACCGGCCGGTGCGGGCTTCTTCTTCTTGCAGAAGAAGGACGGCTCCCTGCGCCCCTGTATTGATTACCGAGGGTTGAACGAAATTACGGTAAAGTATAAGTACCCCTTACCGCTCATGTCGTCGGCCTTCGAACTCTTACAGGGAGCCTGGGTCTTTACTAAACTAGACCTACGCAACGCCTATCATCTGGTCCATATCCGCAAGGGGGATGAGTGGAAGACGGCATTTAATGCACCATCGGGAAATTATGAGTACTTGGTTTGGTTTGACCAATGCTCCTGCCGTCTTCCAGGGTCTCATCAATGACGTGTTGGGAGACATGATTAATCGTTTTGTCTTTGTGTATCTGGATGATATTCAAATTTTTTCCCCATCTCCCCAGGAACACACCTGACACGTTCGAGAGGTCCTCCAGCACGTACTTGAGAATCAACTCTTTGTAAAGGTGGAGAAGTGCGACTTCCACTCCGATACCATTTCGTTCCTTGGCCACATTATTTCCCCCCGAGGCATTGAACACGACCGCACTAAGATAAAAGCCGTTGCCGAATGGCCCGTTCCCGACTCTCGTAAAGCAATTTCGCCAATTTCTACAGGCGATTTATCCGTGGATTCGGCCAGGTGCCCACGCCGCTCACAGCATTGACTTCCACCAAGGTCTAGTTCATATGGAATCCCCACGCACAGGTAGCCTTTGTTAAACTCAAGTCCCATTTTGTCTCTGCACCTGTGCTTTGTTTGGACGGACCACAAAAACTTAGAGTACGTCCGTTCGGCTAAGAGGCTGAATTCGCGCCAGGCCCGTTGGGCACTTTTCTTCGGCCAATTTAACTTCACCCTCTCGTACCGGCTGGGCTCTAAAAATATCAAGCCAGATGCGCTCTCACGCCTGTTCGAGGCGCCTGGGGAGGAGCCCTCGGTCGACACCATTCTCTCCAAGGAGATGATAGTCGGAGCTCTTACCTGGGACCTCGAGCGGCGAGTGATGGAGGCTGGTCGAGTGGTGCAAGTGCCAGAAAAGTGTCCAGCAGGCAGGCTGTTCGTACCTACTGTGCTGCGTCCTGATGTCCTTCAGTGGTGTCATTCGTCCAGGTTGGTCGGCCATCCAGGAGTCCAGGGGAGTCCGTGTGCCAGCGGTTCTGGTGGCCGTCGGTCATCACTGACGTCAGACAGTTCGTGTTGTCTTGCCCAGTCTGCGCTCAAAGTAAGCCGTCCCATCGTCCACCTGCTGGTCTGCTTCGTCCCCTTCCCATTCCCTCTCGTCCTTGGTCACACATCGCCTTATACTTCGTTACTGGCCTTCCCCCCTCCAGAGGAAATACCATGATTCTTACGGTGGTGGACCGATTTTCCAAGGTGGCCCACTTCATCCCTCTTCCCAAGCTCCCTTCCACCCGGGAGGTGTCTCAACTGATGGTAGACCACATCTTCCAACTTCATGGGTTACCGGTCGACGTCGTGTCCGATAGGGGTCCTCAGTTCACCTCCAGGTTTTGGAAGGAATTCTGTAGACAGGTCGGGGGCCTCAGCGAGTCTGTCTTCAGGTTTTCATCCCCAGACCAATGGGCAGTGCGAGCGAGCCAACCAAGATCTCAGACGGAGGCTGCGCTCTCTGATGCCCAACAACCCCAACTCCTGGAGCCAACAGCTCTCCTGGGTGGAATATGCCCACAATTCCCTCCCCGTCTCGTCCTCAGGTATGTCACCCTTTGAGTTCTCTTGGTTACCAACCACCTCTGTTTCCTTCCCAGGAACTCGACGCTGCGGTCCCCTCCGCTCTGGCGTTCGTCCGCCGTTGCCGCTGTACCTGGACGAGGGCCAGAGGGATTCTGGCCCGAATCTCTCAGAGAACCCCCCACTTGGTCGAGTTCACACTGTGTTCCATGTATCCAGGGTCAACCTGTTGTCACGTCCCATCTCAACCCTGCCAGCTATCGTACCACCCCTCCCCCCCCCGCGTCTCGTGGACGGAGCCCCGGCTTATATGGTCAGGAAGCTGCTGGACGTTCGTCGCCGTGGCAGGGGATTCCAGTATCTGGTGGACTAGGAGGTCTATGGCGCAGAGGAGAGATGTTGGGTACCCTCTCGTGACGTTCTGGATTGATCGTTGGTCGTGGACTTCCACCGGAGACAAGGTAAGCCCCCTCCCTAAGTGCCCAATGGCGCTGTTGGGGGGGGTACTGTCATGATCCCGGTCTTGTCTAGGTGTTATCTGGCACGGGGGTGTGTTTTGTTTTTGTCGCGCACTGTCATGAAATAAGCCAAAATTAAAATGCATTCCTTGAGCCTCCCACCAAACCTTTGAAATGGACTTAAAACGTTGAAATGTTGTTCAAATTCAACAGAGTTTAGAATCATCAGTTACTACAGTGGTGCATGTATAGTATAAGACATTTAATGTCACATTGTTTGATATAAGGACTGAAATTCCTATACTGTATATGTTAAGTTTGATTAATTAAGATTGAAGATTAATTCCTCTTGAGACAGCTCTTGCCAATATAAATTATGTTAACCAGCACTCTGTACATTTACCTTGTGATACCATGGTAAAATGTAGAGTTGTTGTTTGACCAGGGGCAGCTTCTTCTTCAAAAAGATCTTCCAAAGATATTTGGAAGAATGCTTGAAACCAAACAGATCTCATCCCTCATTGACTCCCATAGTATTTATTTTCCCTACTATGGCAGTAAATGGGGGATGAGATTTGTTTGGTTACTGACATTCTTCCAAATATCTTCCTTTGTTTTCAGCAGAACAAAGAAATTTATCCAGGTAAGCCCCCTCCCTAAGCGCCCAGTGGTGCTGTTGGGGGGGTACTGTCATGATCCCGGTCTTGTCTAGGTGTTATCTGGCACGGGGGTGTGTTTTGTTTTTGTCGCGCACGTGTGCTCTGTTGTTCGACGGTTCGCCACGCGCTCGGTGTCTGCGTCATTTGCCTCGCCCTTGTGTTTCCCCGTCAGGGCTTTTCCCTCACCGGTGGTTCATCACTTCATCACTCTAGCATCTGTAGCTCATTTCCCTTTTAGTATTGCTCATTCCCCGAATTTATCTCGCACATGCAGCCCATTCCCACTCTTTAGGTTTCTTTTTATGATCCGTCTCGTTCCCTCATCTTGTGTCTGACCGTTGCGTTCTGTTAGCCAGTTCAGACCGCCTTAGGTCTAGTGAGTCTAGCCTAATTACCCTAGCCTTGTCTTGCCACAGTACCTTGCTCTTGGAATCTTCTCTGCTAGTTATTTGTGTTTTCTTGCTGCCCTGTCCTCGTTACCTCTCTTTTTAACCCCTCTCTAGTTCTCGTTGGCGTCCCGGACTGCTCTCACCTCAACCACCAGGCATCGTCTGTTCGGACTAAGGACTTCTCTCACGCTGTGAGTCTTCGGGTCGAGAGCTCTCCCCGTATCCTGACCGCTACTCGTTTCTCCCCTGCGAATCTTGTTAGACTCTTGGCCAAGGACTTCGTCTCTAAGGCGGGCCGTGTAGTTCCCGCAGTTCGCAGGATCGTCAGTGGTGCCTAAGTTTCGAACTATTATTGTGTGCTCTGATTTAATAAATCTGTAATTTACCCCGCACTTGAGTTTTGTCCTTGTCTGCCATGACAACTGGGTATATGGACCTTCACCTCGTCTTCTGGCAGCTGTCCACAATCTCTCTTCACAATTCTGCACAGACGTGCCTTTTGAATATCAGTTACATTCACTCTGCTCAAAATCGCTATCAGAGTTACAGGTGAAATCGGTAGCGTTTAAACTCACAAAGGTACTTTTCACTTGCTTTAATTTTCTTTGTATACTTGTCTGCTACTTTCCATGTGACAATACAAGCTTCCCGCAATGTTTTCTTGCTTTAACACAAAATGGTACACTTGATACGGCATTCAAAACATAAATGCAAACGCTATCTTGCTCTCTTAGGAAGACATCAAGGAGGTGGTTGGAAGCATTAACAGGGTGAAATGTTTATAGGCCTTAAAAGGCCTAAATGCACAATTGATGCATTATCGGAGGGAACAGAAAAGAAATCCAATTTTCCAGGAGCTATTTATCTGCCTGCGGAGTAAATTTCCTCTATGAAAATACTAATTTGATGAATCGATCAATACTGGCTGTGGTATATTGCAAAAATTATGTAACATTGTGTGGGATAATACAGATGCTCTAGATGTGATGAGTATAACACAATAGAGACAGTCTCTGAAGACTTATACAGTATATAAAATGAACGACGTCTTGTAGTGCCATCCCAAAAAGGGAAATAATCACTCTCATGTACCTTCTTTGGATCTGTTCCACATTTGTGGAATGATCTGTCCGCTGTTACAAGATCAGCAGATTCTGTAGTCGTCTTTAAGAATCGGCTGAAAACACATTTCTTACCTGACCGATTCTGACTTCTATTTCTTTTCTACTCTTTGTATTTAAAAAAAATCTTAGCGTTGTTACTGTGGTTTGCAATATGAGACCAGTTTTACTGCACTTATGCTTTTTGTTGTCCTTGTGTTGTTCTAATTAGTTCTGTTGTTTACCTTATTTGTAAATCGCTTTGGATAAAAGCGTGTGCTAAATGACTAAATGTAAATGTTATACTGTATATCTTCAGATCAATGTCTGGGGAAAATATGTTTTTGGACTAGATTGAATGTGTCTTGCTCAGAATTAAATGTATTTATTTTGCTTCAGCTAAGGCAGTGGTTCCCAAACTTTTTACAATGGCGTACCCCCCCAGGGACTTAACATCATTCTGCGTACCCCCTTTCTTACAGTAACAATTGTGGTCTCAAACATTTTTTTATTTGCATTTTAAATACATGTAATTTTCTTTTATCAAACAATAAATGATATATGACTCACATATAAATAAATAACTCACTGCGTAATGAGATGGATGTGCTTGAAATGACTTGCATAACTCTGTGATGTTTGGTTGTATCGGAGAAAATCTGAGTCTCAAATCATTCTCTATGCAGAGTCTGTGTCGATATTTGTTCTTTATGTGGGCAAGTGCTGAAAACCCACTCTCGCAAAGATATGTTGTGGAGAAGGGCAGTAATGTTTTCAAAGCGCGATCGGCTAAGGCAGGATACTCTGCATGCAAAGCTATCCAGAAGTCTGTCAGTAATTTTTGTGCGAAGTCACATGCGGTACGTAAAGACGTGCGCTTACGCATGAGTGGACGCATATTTTTTGATTGGATGTCATGAATTTGACCTTTTATGGCACTACGTGACTACTTTTTTGCTGTGTGTACACTAGAGGGAGCACGTCTTTATATTCAGATTGTGAGAAAAACATGCCTTGATTGTCAGGTGCGTTATAATTAAGTAAACAGTAGATTTCAGGATTTTGTTCACGTACCCCCTCCGTCACCTGGCGTACCCCCGGGGGTACGCATACCCCAGTTTGGGAACCACTGAGCTAAGGGAACAATGGGGAACCAAGGTCCAAAACATACACTCAAGTCTTTACACCATGCCTGTTGACTTCTAGCACCATGGACAACTCACTCAGTTTATTCTGTCCACTTCAGCACCATGGTCAGCTCCATTATAGTACAGTGCTTGTGTTGACTAGTGCTCACCTGAAACAAGACTTCACACAATTTGTCATAATTCACCAAACATGTATTTTTGTTGATGGAACTTAAAAGGTGATTTTGTTTAAAGAACGTCCTGGCCACTCTTTTATTAAAGTGAATGGGGCCCCAAAAAACACCCCAAAAGTATTGTAAAAGTAGTTTGCTGTATCACAAGTCTTCTGTATGAAATAAGCCAAAATTAAAATGCATTCCTTGAACCTCCCACTAAACCTTTGAAATGGACTTAAAACGTTGAAATGTTGTACTACAGTGGTGCATATACAGTATAAGACATTTAATGTCACATTGTTTGATATAAGGACTGAAATTCATATACTGTATATGTTAAGTTTGATTAATTAAGATTGAAGATTAGTTCCTCTTGAGACAGCTCTTGCCAATATAAATTATTTTAACCAGCACTGTGTACATTTGCGTTGTGATACTATGGTAAAATGTAGAGTTGTTGTTTGACCAGGGGAAGCTTCTTCTTCAAAAACCTTTCAAATATCTGAAAAGCCTTTATATTTATGTAGCAAGCCTTTAGACATGGGCAGAGATTAAAACAGATAATGTAATGTCTCTGTCATGTTGCAAAACTATTATTAAAGGTATAGTTCACCCATAAATGGAAATTCTGTCATAATTTGCTCACCCTCAAGTTGTTCCAAACCTGGATAAATTTCTTTGTTCTGCTGAAAATAAAGGAAGGTATTTGGAAGAATGCTTGAAACCAAACAGATCTCATCCCTCATTGACTCCCATAGTATTTATTTTCCCTACTATGGCAGTAAATGAGGGATGAGATTTGTTTGGTTACTGACATTCTTCCAAATATCTTCCTTTGTGTTCAGCAGAACAAAGACATTTATAGAGGTTTGGAACAATCTGAAGGTGAGTAAATGATGAAAAAAATTCATTTTTGGGTAAACTATCCCTTTAAGTTTATTTTCTGCTGTGAGTGACTCACAGGATCATGATTGGCATTTTACTGGGCACATGGACACAGTGACATCATAAACCAAGACTGAAATGATGACATGACAACTTGTTTGTGTTTGTGTCAGTGTATGTGCGTGTGCATTCTTCAGGAAAATCTCATTAAAAGTACCATTTTAGTAACAAGCACACAAACAAATCAAATGATGAGATAAGGAAACCGTAATGGCCCCTGTCTGAAATCCAACACATCATTATTTTTCCATTCCTCAACTATATTTATTTGTCTGGCAAAGAAAGAAACTTACCAGAAAAAAACATAAAAGACTGACAACAAAACAGTGAAAAACTTAAAGTAAAATAAGACTCGAAAGACAATAGTTAGAATTAAATTAGCATCTCCTTATTCAGGTTTCAAATGAATATGTCTCAACTGTTATTCAGATTCCCAGCAGTAAACATTAACAAAATATGTTAATTTTCTATAATAACACTTTTATAAATTGTAAAAATAGCCAAAGAGCAATTTTACAGAGCAAAGGTTTGACGTCATGTATGTCAATGTCATTGATCGATCTTGAATCACCATAAACTGTCTGAGGAGAGCAGTTTCGACAGCATCCGCTTTTTGAACACTTCTTTTCATATTACAGTGCTGGCCAATTTTGACTTAAGATTGGTTTATAAATAAAGATCAAAGGAAAATGTCATCTGAAGGAATATTTAACAGTACACTATACTATAGATAATTATCAGTGCACAAACCAGTCCAATGTATGAGCCAATTTAGTCGACAGTTCAATTTGAGGGTTTGTCTAAAGCTTTTAACTGTTCATTAGATTTAGAATATTTTTTTAATGTGCAAACCAATTAAGATAAGACCAGAAAAGGATAAACTATGCTTCAAGGACACAGAATGTGTTTTGATTTGTGCATCTGAGGACCAAACAGAGATAACTGTTTTCATTACGAAAGGTCATTCAATTAACACGACAGATACAGAATATAGACAAGCCTGATAGATCATTTTCAATGTGGCTGACTTTCCTCAGCATCCATTATGTGACCAACAACATTAATCAATAAATAAAAATACATGCGCACACTGAGCGTTTTAAACCTCAGTGGTGCAAAAACATGTTTACTATGCACTGTGTATCTTCTTTACAAAAGCCTCGACACATTTTTGTCTACAAAGAGAAAAACTTTAAGGGCCTATCTTGATGATGTCATCAAGCCCTTCGCCTTCTTCCCAGTGATGTGTAGCATCAGAATGAGATGAATGATAATGAAATAAACATCAATTTTTAAAGTGCTTCATATTCTCAGATAATCACATAGTATTTTCAAAGATGTAGCATATGTAGAATAATCTAAAACAAATCCGAAAAAATAGGGCACAATATACTTAGGGGCGTAGCTACATTTTGCCATGGGTGGCCACGGCTACCCCTGAAGGATGGATGGCTACCTATCTGGCCACCTCTGATGTGCGAAGCAGTTTTAAGATGCGTGTCAGAGTTTACGGAGTGCGTATGCACTGAAAGTAACGCGAGAACATTACTCTCGCGTTAATATGATGTCATACGCTGACGCACTGACGCAAACAGTCTGAGCGCTATAGCTGAACAGCTGCTAACTGCTTCGTGACAGTGTCTGTGTACCATGGAAGTTCATCGCGAGCAGAAGGATCAGGTGAGTAAAATCAGTCGTGTTTAACTGGATTTCATTCATTTATTACATTTTCGCGAAAGTTTAAGTTGGGGTACTGCAATGTTTATTTTCTATTTAAAAAAATGCTAACTTACTGCAAATGATAGCTAGCAAATTATTTTAAAATAATGTTAGCACATGAAAGCATTGCAATTAAATTGTTTACTTTACGTTCTTTCTGTATGTTTTTGACCAGCAAACTATGTGTAATGAAGAATTGGTGTAAATTACAGTAGAAGTTAAAGAATTTCTGTCTGTAAGGATTTTTTTGGTCACCCTAATAAAATCACTAGGTCTTACCTGGCCACCTCTAAAAAAAAGTTCTGGCTACGCCCCTGAATATACTCTATTAATATGAAGAACTTTTCCGTATTCATTTTTACAGTTGTTTTACCTGTATTTTACATTTTTCATTGCATTAAATTGCATGTTAGCATTAACGGAAATGTCCGTAAAATAAAGGAAAATGTTCTGGTCATTTTCTGACAGTACTTTATCCGTTTTTTTACGGGATTTTTCTTACAGTGCAGAACAGGGGTGTAACGATACTTCATATTACGATATTTCGCGATGCAAAAATGTTACGATGCGCATCGCAGAGAGATGGGGATATTTTACGACATGTTTAATTCTATTCGTTCAAGACGCTACCTACTCTGCGCCAGCGTGTCACGTGTGCTTATCTCACATATGCGGTAGAGAGAGAAGCACATGACACAATCTGTGTCTCCAAGTGGTTTACAAAGCGTCATATTTTCCTTCACAATCGCTGTTAAAACACAGCAAGCTTGAAGCGTGACTGCAGGCGAGTCACCCCGAAACTCATTACAAAGTCAGCACAAACGTTTTTAAATGCCAATGTTAGTTTATCCGCTAACGTGAGCTGCTGCATAACGTGATATGCAACATAAAGTAAGCCAAAAGAAACCAGTGCTGTTCTGATCAGAGAAGCGATGAAGTGAGTCGTACTGTATATTAAAAGATCGAATGACATGCTTAAAAACAAGTATGTGATCTGCATGATTGAAGAAATGTAATACAGTTTATGTAATATGTCTTTTTGAAAGATTTTTCTCATTCATTACTAGTGCTGTAGTACTCGAGTCCGGACGTTTTTAATGGTCTCGGACTTGTTGGTATTTGAACTCGGACTTGTCTCGGACTTGGTCATTGGTCTCGAAAATGTTCTAGTCGGTCTCGTCCGAGTCCAGCGATATATGTTTTATTTTCTCCTTCAAAACAAAACATTGATAGAGCAATATTCTTGTGATCCGAAAACTAATGATCCGAAAACTGTTGCCGACTCTCGACTCTAGAACGAGAGCTGCGCGTGCTCATAAGTTCTCTTTTCACACAGCAGTTCAGTTCAGTGTGTGCTGTTGTTGTAACTAAATAACTCTGGTATATTGGTTCAAGTTCGCGGGACTGTCATGCACGCCAGAAAGTGAAGAACGGAATTAATTTGTGGATAATATTAAGTGTTTACGGGAGACGCTAAACGGGAACGATTCAGCTGAACTGGTTCCACCGGTTCACTAAAAAGGAAGAAACGGTTCAAATGAACGATTCGTCCGCGGCGCGAACCAGCGTCAATCATTCATCAGGCACGATGTCAGCGAGCAGCGGCATAATACAGATTGGTTTTACAAACCATAATAAATGTATCGACAGTGCGCTTAAAAGGAAACTTTTTGCAACAAAACTTTCCCCGAAACATGTGAGACAACATCCAATTTCGTAAGACACCTGCAAAGGCATCACAAAGAGAGGTAAGTTAATGCCATGTTTCAGAGTTAGCATTGCATTTGAGTATTTTAGAAAGTTTGGAAAGTAGGGCTTAAAGATAAGACGTGCTTATGAGAACGGTGGCTTGTATAATCGAGTCGTTGGAGGTTTGGCGTCTGCTCGTTTTCAAGCGCTCCTATCGAACACTTGCAGTGGCAGGCGGCGGGCTACGGCAGTGCACGCGTAGTACAGCATCGAGCAGTGACACTGCACAGAAGTTGGTTTCTCTGCTGTGGCGACACCGTTGCGTGGTTAGGAGGGCTGATAAAAAAGTTCCTTAAAAAAGTATAAACAAGTTTACACTTCGGCTTTTGGTGACTTTAGTGCTATACTATATAGTAAAAATAAAATGACCTTATTTTATCTGCTTTTTGATCATTACAAACAATAATGAAAATGATTTATTAGAATAGAAATATGCTGTCTCTTGCTACATAAATTATCATAGTTAAGTTTGTGGTCTTGTGTCATGATTTTTTTCTGTCTCTGTCTTGACTGTCTCAATTGGAACTCGTCTTGACTTGGGACTCGAACCTCTTTGGACTCGGACTTGACTTTGGACTCGAACCTCTTTGGACTCGGACTTGACTCGGTCTCGACAGTCCTGGTCTTGGACTTGTCTTGGACTCGACAATGGTGGACTTGACTACAGCCCTATCATTACTGTCTCAAGCAAGACCAGCGCAGCTTCAAAGAGACACGAGCCAATAGCGCTTGAGTGTGAGCTCTGTCACAGGCTGCCGCCGTGGGTTGTACTGAATGAACACGCCCTTCACTGAACGAACGAGTCAATTGAGTCAAAATGAGACTGAATGAACTGCTACATGTCGTTCATGGTCTAATATTCTCTGTGTTTTAACAATGCATATCCAGTAGTTACTGAACTTTTCTGAAAAATAAAGGTAATGACCTGGTTTAATTTAATTCCAAGGTAAAGTAAATTATGTCAAAACAGTTAAATCTTTGTATGGAACATTTAATTACACCAATTAAATGAGTTAATCCAGATAGATTTTAGTAGACTATTTTAATGTATATTTCGTCGACTAAAAATAGACTAAAACTATGATAAATTGGGATGACTAAAACTAAATTGATTTTAGTCAAAAGACTAGGATTAAAACTAAATCAAAATTTTCTGTCCAAATTGACACTGATCTTAATTCTAATTTCAGTTAAACCTTAAAATGTTAAAATTCTTTATTAAGTTGTATGTGCAACAAAATATGTCCAAACCTTTGGTAAGGACTGTTAAAAGATGGACCAACGAAACAGAGCGGGCCTTACAAGCCTGTTTCGAGTGCACCGATTGGAGTGTTTTTGAAGCTGCTACCACCGATCTGGACGAGCTCACAGAGACTGTAACATCATACATCAGTTTCTGTGAGGATTTGTGCATTCCTACCAGGACTTCCTTAAAATACAACAATGATAAACCATGGTTCTCAGCAAAACTCAGACAGATTCGTCAAGCCAAGGAGGATGCCTACAGAAAAGGGGACAAAGTCTTGTACAAGCAGGCTAGGAACACATTGACAAAGGAAATCAGAGTGGCTAAGAGAAACTACTCTAAAAAGTTGGAAAATCGGTTTTCAGCCAACGACCCTGCGTCTGTGTGGAAAGGCCTTAAAGACATCACCAACTACAAGCCACCATCCCCCAATTTTGCAGGCAATCAACACCTGGTCAATGATCTGAATGACTTTTACTGCAGATTTGAAAATGCTAACTTTACACCTCACACCAACTCTGACATTCTCTCTACACAACACCTATCACCTTCAGTCACCCCACCTCCTGCACTTCAGATCAGTGAAGAGGATGTGTGCCGAGTCTTTAGGAAACAAAAGACAAGAAAAGCACCAGGCCCAGATGGTATCTCCCCAGCCTGTCTTAAAAGCTGTGCTATTCAACTGGCCTTCATCTTCTCACAGATCTTCAACAGATCACTGGAGCTGTGCACAGTTCCTTCCTGTTTCAAGCGCTCCACCATAATCCCCATCCCAAAGAAACCCAAAATCACAGGACTGAATGACTACAGACCCGTCGCTCTCACATCTGTGGTCATGAAGTCATTCGAGAGACTGGTACTGGCTTATCTGAAGGACATCACAGAACCCTTACTGGACCCCCTGCAGTTTGCCTACAGAGCAAACAGGTCTGTTGAGGATGCAGTTAACATGGGGCTGCATTTTGTCCTGAAACATCTGGATAGACCAGGGACCTATGTGAGGATCCTGTTTGTTGACTTCAGCTCCGCTTTCAACACCATCATCCCATCACTGCTCCAGACAACGTTAACCCAGCTATCTGTTACTGGCTCTATCTGTCAGTGGATCACCAGCTTTCTGACAGACAGGCAGCAGTTAGTGAGAATGGGGAAACTCACATCCAGCACCCGCACAATCAGCACTGGCGCTCCCCAGGGGTGCGTTCTCTCCCCACTGCTCTTCTCCCTGTACACAAATGACTGCACTGCCCAGGACCCTTCTGTCAGACTTCTGAAGTTCGCAGACGACACAACACTCATTGGCCTCATCCAGGATGGTGATGAGTCTGCGTACAGACAGGAGGCTGAGCAGCTGGCTGTCTGGTGCAGTCATAACAACTTGGAGCTGAACACACTTAAAACAGTGGAGACGATTGTGGACTTCAGGAGAAACCCCCCTGCACTCCCCCCTCTCACCATCATGAACAGCACTGTGGCAGCAGTGGAGTCATTCAGGTTCCTGGGTACCACCATCTCTCAGAACCTTAAGTGGGACAATCACATTGGCTCCATTGCTAAAAAAGCCCAGCAAAGGTTGTACTTCTTACATCAGCTGAAGAAGTTCAACCTACCACAAACTCTATTAAAGCAGTTTTACTCAGCTGTCACAGAGTCTGTCCTCTGCACATCCATCACTGTCTGGTTTGGCTCAGCCACAAAGTCAGACATCAGAAGACTACAGAGGACGGTTCGGACTGCTGAGAAGATCATTGGTGCTCCCCTGCCCACCCTCCAAGAACTGTATACATCCAGAGTGAGGAAAAGGGCTCAGAAAATCATCCTGGACCTCTCACATCCAAGCCATCAGCTCTTCACAATGCTGCCGTCTGGTCGGCGCTACAGAGCACTGAGCACCAAAACAATCAGACACAAAAACAGCTTCTTCCCTCAGGCCATCTACCTCTTGAACAGTTAAATGTTTTTACACACCGTGCAATTAATAACTCTGTGCAATAATAATTAAGTGCAATATTAATTATATCCTCCAGGTAATTTTTTATACAACTTTTTCTGTAAATTATATTTCATTCATTCTGCTGTATATAGCACATACCTTACTACAATAGTCTATTCTTATTTTTTACTTGTACATATTTACATACATACATAGCTTTACTCACTATATCTTTATCTTATGTTTATTGTATTGTATTTCTTAATTTTTTATACCCATAGGCCCTTATTTAAATCTTTGTGTACTGTATTCTGTTGTGTTATGGTCTCTGTGTACTGTTGTTGCTGTTTCTGTGTTCTGGATGCTCCTGTCACCAAAACAAATTCCTTTGTTGACTTACAACAAGTTACTGAAATTGTTAATATTTTGAAAATAAATGTTATTTGAATTTTTAATTTTGTTCAAAATATCGAGATGTGTATCGTATCGTGAACCCAGCATCGAGATATGTACCGAATCTTGAGCTGAGTGTATTGTTACACCCCTAGTGCAGAGTATGTGGTAAATAATTTAAATGCATATACTGTATTGGATGCACTAAGTAAAAATATTTAATTTCCTTGCATAGTGATTGGGTTTGTTTTGGTAACTGAAATGATACATGTACTAAGTTCCAATCTAACAAGATTGGGAAAAGTGGAGAAAGACAAGGAAAAATGAGAGAGAGAGAGAGAGAGAGAGAGAGAGAGAGAGAGAGAGAGGCTACAAGAGTGAGTGCCCTAAGTGTCAGAGAATGTAATTATTACTTACACTGAGGGAGTGGGAATTTGATCAGCATGCTGCTCTGTTGATCATCTCCGCACAGCGGTCTAGACAACGTGAGCAGGGTATCGATGCATGAGGGAACATTCGCATACAAACCCATACTGAACATCCACACATTTACTAGACATAACTCAATCACATTGTTTTCAACTGAGACCTATCAGGAGATAAATCATATTCATCATTTGTGCTAGCTTGAGGACGAATATTGTGGTTGGAGGAGAGATTATATTGCTTGAATTTAGTCAATTAAAATAAAACATGAGTGGTCTGTATAAAGCTATGCTCAAGAGGTTTGCTGTTTGTCTCTGAAAGATACTTCATGAAGGCTTTTATTTGTTTAATCTGAGTGTGCAGTTGCTGGTGGAACCCAAAGCAAAGTTGCTGTTTAGCTCTGATCTGCGGACAGATTTACCCAATCTCAGCCACCATGGCAAGAAGAACCACAAACCTGGTCTGAGACAAGTGCTAAAGGAGCAACTGTGCTACTGTTGACTGAGCCTTTTAATTTAGGGTGTGAAATGGGATTTAAATGATCTCTCTACTATCAGCCAGTGTCAGCAGGGGCCCCTGACTTTCATGGCAGACAATCTCATTAGTCTTGCACAAAGCTCTTGAATTCAATAAAGCAATAACCACGTATTCACTTTCAAGAAACTGGACCAACAAGCACATTAAAAAAAGACATATTAACTTGACTGTTTATGAAAGTAGCAACATATAATTTGGACTGGTGAGAACAGTCTGTGTGTAAACACACATTGAAGTCTGTAAATGACCACAATAAAATGCATAAAAAAGCATATAAAAGCAATAAAAGGCAATAAAAGCATGGGTATTATGTAAGGGATAATTGATGACGGGCCGTTCAATTATTCAAAGTTAATGCACACCCCGAGGTGGTAATGCTGCCTCGACGTGTGCATTAACTTTCGAATAATTGAATGGACCAGAGTCAATTATTCCACTTATACCATGGTTACCACACCACAGGGCATAGTTCAAATGTTTAATTTCAATGTTTGTCATGTTATCGTCTTTAAAATGCTGTTGATGGTAGGACTACTTTCTTGCGCATCTCATTTCAAGCGTCTGTTACAGTGAACGGACTCGGGAGCTTGAGCCACGTGGTGGGTGTGTGTGTGTGAGTGAGTGAGAGACCGCGCCCACACCTGCGTGTTTGCAGCAATGTGACAGAAAAGCCAGTGATAATAATATTATTTATTCCTCGTATTATTTGTATCACAGCAGTAAAAGAAATCGCGCAAACTTCTGAAAGAGTAAGATATATTTGATATCAGTTATAAGCAGCATGAAGAGGAAAACGAACCAGTATCTATCAGTGCTTATTAATTCATTTTGTTTTCCTATTTAGTTATTTTATTTATTCGATTTCAGTATATGTATTTCTATATTGTTTTTGAAATGCTTTGTTTATTGAAACGAAACGAAACGTTTCCATTAACAGTAAAGTTTGACATTATAAACATCAGATCAAGAGCAGGGTGCTGTATTTAAACCTGGCGAAGTAATATGGAACTGTAATGCGTCAACAGACCTGGAACACCTTCATAGGTGTGCATTTACTGAGAGTTAATGCATACCCAAAGAACGTTTGTCAACCAATCAGATTGAAGCATTTAACAGCCCCCGTGGTATAATAACTGATCATCAATAGTCCCCCGCAACAGTCCCAGGGGTTTTGGAATAGATCCTTGCTTAGGTTTAGTTTGATCTGGAACACCATCATTAACAATAGTGGAGATGCCTGATATTGACAAATATTTTTGTGACTGTTGACTGAAGTGAAATCAAGAATGTGAAAATGTCTAATGAATATTGTTATTATTAGCCGGAGGCATAGTTAATATTATACAGCACGTGGATTGTCATTCAGCCAATTTTTTTTTAATTTGCCCCAATATTTGCTTGTGCCGTGCTTATTATATATGTCAATATTATTGTCAGATTTAAACAATAATGTACAAATGCAAACTAGCAAAATTGCAAAATCTGTGTTGCATCAATAATTTTGTTGGGGTTAAATTTGGTTCTTGCACATCTCAAGACCAAAAAAACATGATAAACCAATTGTCACGACAGGAATACAAGACAACCCAGATGCGGTGAAAATCCGAAGGTGTTTATTATTTCAGGCAGCAAATCAGCAGTACAACCCCAACCGCGGACGTGCCATCCGCGGTGGTAAGAACTAGAGTCCCCGATGAGATGAATGCGACGACTCGGGCTGAGGATAGGTCTACAACACAGAGACGAGGTAGGAAGTGCCTGGGGACCTCACTCGGCCCGGGACCCGTGCAGAGAACCAGGCGGTCGATGACGACCCGAAGTGGAATCCGGACTCCGCCTGCGAGAAGCTGCCTGCCGAGGGTAGAGGTGGTGAACGCCAATGAGAGCTGCCGGGACACAGGAGGATGAACGAGACAATAGAAGAGGAAGAAACTTAACTAGACAAGACAAGATGAAACTCAAGAACATGACACGACTAGGGAGAATAAACTTCAACAGATGAGCCGCAGCTGCGTCTGGGGCAGTCTGACACTACGGCTAAACAAGCAATGATCAGACAACAGACAAGATACACTGAGGGAATATAAGGGGAAAAATAATGAGATGGAAAAGGTTGGCAGGTGTGGAGTAATTACGGGAACGAGTGCTTAATGAGTAACGTGACAGCAGGCGTGTAGGTGTGGAGTGGAAAATCACCAGTGCGGGAAAGCCTAAGGAGACACAAGGGCGGGGTGAAATACGCAGACACCGAGCACGCAGTCAGCCAGCGGCTTACCACGTGCTCGACAATAACAACACAACCCACGTGCAGATGAATCCCCGACCAGACCAAGACCGTAACAGTACCCCCCCTCCACCAGCGCCCCCAGGCGCTTAGGGAGGGGGCTCACCTCGACTCCGGTGGAAGTCCACGATCAACGACCGGTCCAACACGTCCCGTGACGGAATCCACGATCTCTCATCAGTGCCATAACCCTCCCAGTCCACTAGGTATTGAAAGCCCCTACCTCGGCGGCGGATGTCCAGCAACTTCCTGACGGTATATGCCGGAATGCCGTCCACCAGTCGGGGAGGAGGGGGAGTGGGCCGGGAACTGGCTGGGTTAAGATGGGAGGAGACTACGGGTTTGACCCTGGACACATGGAATACAGGGTGAATTCGACCAAGATGCGAAGGAAGCTTGAGCCGTAGGGCCACTGGATTAACCACCTTGGAGATCCGGAATGGCCCAATGAACCTGGGCGCCAGTTTACGGGAAGGCGCCTGGAGAGGTAGGTCCTTGGTAGAGAGCCATACCCGTTGACCGCACACATAGGTAGGAGGAGAGACCCGGTGGCGATCGGCCGCTGTCTTGGTCCTCAAGGAGGTTTGGGCCAAAACCTCTCTGGCCCTCGTCCAGGTCCGGTGGCACCGCCGGACGAACGCCAGAGCTGAGGGAACCGCAGCATCAAGATCCTGGGAGGGAAACAGAGGTGGTTGATAACCCAAAGAGCACTCAAATGGGGACATACCTGTGGCTGAAGAGGATAGGGAGTTGTGAGCATATTCCACCCACGAGAGCTGTTGGCTCCAGGAACTGGGATTGTTGGATGTCAGACAGCGGAGTCTCCGTCCGAGTTCCTGGTTGGCTCGCTCGCATTGCCCATTGGTCTGAGGGTGGAAACCTGACGACAGACTCACTGAGGCCCCGATCTGTCGACAGAACTCTTTCCAAAACCGAGAGATGAACTGAGGACCCCTATCGGACACGACGTCAACCGGCAGGCCATGAAGGCGGAAGACGTGGTCCACCATCAGTTGAGCCATCTCCCGGGAGGACGGGAGCTTGGGAAGAGGGATGAAATGGGCCGCCTTGGAGAATCGGTCCACCACCGTGAGAACTACAGTGTGCCCTCTAGACAGGGGAAGGCCAGTAACAAAGTCCAGGGCTATGTGAGACCACGGCCGGGAGGGAATGGGAAGGGGACGTAGCAGACCAGGGGGGGAACGACGGGTAGTCTTGCTTTGGGCACAGACCGGGCAAGCCAACACGAACTGTCTGACATCGATGGTGACCGACGGCCACCAAAACCGCTGGCGCACAGACGCCAGGTTCCCCTTAATTCCTGGATGGCCAACCATCCTAGAGGAATGACACCACTGGAGGACGTCAGGACGCAGCCGGACCAGAACGAACAGCCGACCCGCCGGGCACTCTTCCGGCGCTTGCACCCCGCGACCGGCCTCCTCCACCCGCCGCTCGATCTCCCAGACAAGAGCCCCGACGACCCTCTCCCGGGGAAGGATGGAGTCGACGACTCTCTCCTTGTCTGGTCCCTCGAACAGGCGGGAGAGAGAGTCCGGCTTGGTGTTCTTGGAGCCAGGCCGGTACGACAGGGTGAAGCAGAATCTGCCAAAGAATAGCGCCCAGCGGGCCTGACGTGAGTTCAGTCTCTTGGCTGAACGGACATACTCCAAGTTCCTATGGTCCGTCCAGACCAAGAATGGCTGCGTCGCTCCCTCCAACCAGTGGCGCCACTCCCCCAAGGCTAACCGAACCGCCAGCAGCTCTCTGTTGCCGATATCATAGTTCCGTTCGGCGGGGCTGAGGCGGTGGGGAAATAAAGCGCAGGGATGCACATTCCCATCATGACTGGCACGCTGGGACAAGACTGCGCCAACTCCGACATCGGAAGCGTCGACCTCGACAATGAACTGTCGATCAGGATCTGGAAAACAGAGCACAGGAGCAGAGATAAATCGGGACTTAAGTTTATCGAAGGCTACCTGCGCGATTGAATTCCAACTGAACGTGATCTTGGTGGAGGTCAACGCCGTGAGCGGTGCGGCCACTTGGCCGAAACCCCGGATGAAACGCCTGTAAAAGTTGGCGAATCCCAAGAACCGCTGCATAGCCTTACGAGAGTCAGGAACCGGCCATGTGGCGACAGCCTTAACCTTAGCAGCGTCCGGTTCGATGCCTCGGGGTGAGATCACGTGGCCAAGGAACGAAACCGTATCGGAGTGGAATTCGCACTTCTCCGCATTGACAAACAATTGGTTCTCGAGAAGACGCCGGAGAACCTCTTTGACGTGTTGGGTGTGTTCCTGGGGAGAAGAGGAGAAAATAAGAATGTCATCCAGGTACACGAAGACAAAACGATTAATCATGTCGCCCAGCACGTCATTAATGAGGCCCTGGAAGACGGCCGGAGCATTGGTCAGTCCAAACGGAAGAACCAAATACTCATAGTGTCCCGAAGGTGTGTTGAAGGCCGTCTTCCACTCGTTCCCCTCGCGGATGCGAACCAGGTGGTATGCGTTGCGGAGGTCCAACTTAGTAAAGACCCGAGCTCCCTGTAAAAGTTCGAAGGCAGACGACATTAAGGGTAAGGGGTATTTATTCTTTACCGTTATCTCGTTCAAACCTCGATAATCAATACAAGGGCGTAGGGAGCCGTCCTTCTTCTGCACGAAGAAGAACCCCGCACCGGCTGGCGAGGAGGAGGGGCGGATGAGCCCGGCATTCAACGAGCTGCGAATATATTTCTCCATGGCCTCTCTTTCCGGAGCCGAAAGGGAAAATAACCGACCCTTGGGCGGAGAAGTGCCCGGGAGTAAGTCAATGGCACAGTCGTAGGGACGGTGAGGAGGAAGGGACGTCGCACGGGACCTGCAGAACACGGAGCGCAGATCATGATATTCCTCCGGAACCCCGGTCAAGTCAGCGATATCCACCTGCAACATAGGAGACACAGACACAGGAGAGGGAGCAGGACCAAGACAAGACACATGACAAGCAGGGCTCCACGCTAAAATAGAAGTGTTAACCCAATCAATGTGAGGATTATGCTGTGACAACCACGGATGCCCTAATACCAACGGGGTTGTGGGGGAATCGAGGATGTACAACTTAATCTTCTCACAATGATTACCCGACAGAAATAAGCTTACGTGAGGAGTGGTGTGAGTGACGGTGAAAAGTGGCAGTCCCGCCAGCGTCACGGCTGAGATGGGTGGATGCAGGGGAATCGAAGGAATACCCCACGCTCGAGCCGTGGCCGCGTCTAGAAAGTTTCCCTCGGCCCCAGAGTCAATTAAGGCCCTTCCAGTGTGAGTCGTAAGGCCGAAGGTGAGGCGGAACGGCAGCATGGTGCGCGGGAATGGAGAGGTATCTGTGATGGCGCCCACCCGGACTCTCTCGGGGGACGGACACGATGTCTGCTTCCAGTACGCTGGGGCAGATGTTGTGGATATGTCCTGCCCGTTTCGGGGCATCCTCTTACCTCAGCAGAGGCTAGGATGTCCCGTGCTTCGGGCCGAGGTCGCCACCCCTCTGGTGAGGAAGCGATCGTGCTCGTCCCTCTAGCCGAGATGTTCAACGGGTTACAGCCCGTACTTCATCGTCCCCAAAAAGAGCGGGGGTCGCTAGATCTGCGTACCCTGAACAGGCACCTACTCAAGCTGCCGTTCAGGATGCTCACGCGGAAGCGCATCCTGGCATCTGTCAGATGTCAAGATGGATTCATGGCAATCGACCTGAAGGATGCTTACTCTCATGTCTCTTTCTCCCTCGTCATCGCCCGTTCCTACGGTTCGCTTTCGAGGGTCAGGCATATTAGTACAGAGTCCTCCCCTTCGGTCTGTCCCTGTCCCCACGAGTCTTCACGAGGATCGTGGAAGCCACCCTCACTCCCCTCAGGGAGAGGGAGAGGGAGACGGCTCTCGGGAGGACGCTCAAGAGGGTAGCGGACCTACAAGCATTCTCCGTGTCCACAGATTGCCTAGAACTCGGGCCCGGTTATTCTCACGCTATCCTGAGTCCCCGGCCCGGCTACGTGCCCAAAGTTCCCACCACTCCCCTGAGACACCAGGTGGTGAACTTACAGGCTCTCCCCACCGGGGAGGAAGACCCAACCCCATCCGTGTTGTGTCCAGTACGCGCATTGCGCCTCTGCTTGGACCGCACGCAGAGCTGCAGTAGCTCTGAGCAGCTCTTTGTCTGTTTTGGAGATCAGCAGGGAGGGCTGTCTCAAACAGAGATTGGCGCATTGGATCATGGACGCTGTCACTATGGCGTACCTGTCCTAGTTCGCCTACGCCCACTGGGTGAGAGCTCTCTCCACACGGAGTACAGCCTCCTCGTGGGCACTGGCTCGAGGCGCCTCTCTGGCAGACATCTGCAGAGCTGCGGGTTGGGCTACACCCATCACCTTCGCAAGGTCCTACAGCCTTCCCGTAAAACCGGTCGGCGAGTCTTGCGGGTATCAGGCAAGACCGGCGACCGGTAGGGTGTACGCCTATGACAGTACCTGACTCTAGGGGGTCAGCGTACTACTAGCCTCCCTTCTTCCCCCACTGGGTGAAGAACAGGCACTCCATCCATCACTAGCAAGCACCTCCTGTGGGCGGGCTGGGCAGAGCAGCCCTGCCCCTTAGGCCGGGTATCACCTGAGTTATTCGCAACATAGCTCTAACCGGACCTAGTGCTACCAGACGTTGCAACCCCCCAGCAGGGCGGTTCCGTCTGATGTATCCTCATGCTGGTTCCCACCTTGGTAACCCATGACCTCCTTAGGTGGACCTCCACCTCGCGGTTAACTCCTTCAGTCCGCACTTTCTTCCCATGAGTTCTCCCCCATCGGTGAGTCCATGTTGGTATCTCCACTAGTCTCCTCCCTGTGGTAGGAAGTGGTCTCTGTAGCGCATCCCCCGCTTGAGGAAGTAGTGCTTACCCAGTGGCCTTACGGTTCCGGTCGGCTTCTCGCTGTTAGAGAAACAAGGCCGCCGCCTGTGAGGCCGAAGGTAGGGGCCTTCCCACCTTTCAAGAAAGCTCTGGGACCCCCTACCTACCCACTGGTAGGTTACAATTTCGCAGTAGCGTCACGGCTGACACGCCCAGGCCAGTCACCGTCGCTTCATTGAGATTGTGACAGGGCACAGTGTTATGGCGTTTTCCATTGGAACCCCATCTGTCGGTTCGACACAACGTCGAGAGACCGACAGAAAGGGAACGTCTCGGTTACGTTTGTAACCTCGGTTCCCTGATGGAGGGAACGAGACGTTGTGTCCTCTTGCCACAACACGTGCTGTCCACTGCAGCAGTCGTGAGAGGTCTCAGGCTCCTCAGAACTAAGGTGAATGAATGAGGCACGCCGTCTCCCTTTTATACCCGGATATCCGGGGGCGGAGTCCAGCATGCAAATTTCATTCGCCAATTTTCATTGGCCTTTTCTAAGAAGTCGGAAGTGATTGGTTCTCAAGGACGAACCCCATCTGTCGGTTCAACACAACGTCTCGTTCCCTCCATCAGGGAACCGAGGTTACAAACGTAACCGAGACGTTTTACTTAAGTATGGTTTTCAGGTACTCTTTACACCACTGAAAATAGGGCAGGTTGTTAAGATGTTAGATCACTATGAAATGACATCTTCAAACAGATAATACCTTTTTCTTAGAGCTAACTTTTTATCTTAGAAAGAGGATAACCAAGCAGTCATAAAGTAATTGTAGTGATGTTTGAACTTCCTCTCTAGTCTACACATCATGTCATTCTTTTACGGAAAATTCCAGTTAAATCTATTCATTAACATACACTCTCAATCTGACTAATTAGGCTGTTACCAAAGCAATTAAATTAACATCAACTCATATTTTATGCAATTATATCTAGACTCAGAATATTATGAACTATGAACAAAGGAAGCAGAATCTGATCATTTTTGACCCTGGTTCAAACTAGCATAAGTCAATACATTCCAATCAGACCGCACATTGTAAATGATTACGGTGCTGTCAGTGTTTAGATCTAAGCACTTCCTCGGTGCTCCATTACGTTCTATAGAGCGAGAAAGAACAGATCATCTGCTCCTCCATTACCAGGCATTACCCTTCATAGATCAAAGCACGAGCGCAGTATCTCTAAGAGGTAGTGATGGCCATTATGTAACCCTGGGTTTTATAAGGTATGCCAATCGATGCCTGTTAGAGCGTTTGAAGTGAATAACATTATGGCAGAAAGAGAGATCTAAAGGGCGGCTATGAAAACCATGCAGCGTGGTGTGGTCACACACTTTGTTGTGCTGATTTTAATGCAGTATAGCAAAGAAATTGAGGAGGGGAGAGGTATACAAACATAAATATATACACTTGGCCTTATGGAATTGCAAGGTGTACACTTCAGAATATCAGCGGATGTGGCAAATTATTAAAAAATTTCCTTCCTTCCTACAATGTAAAACAATACCCATAAAACGGTAATATTACAGTAATATCACAAGTATAATTATATATTTTTCATGTTATTTTACAGTTTACAGTTACTTTATCATTTGTAAATTTGCTGTTTTTTTCTGTAATTTACCATTTTTTAAAATACATGAAAATTCTGTAAAATAAAACAGTAGAATCCTGTAAAATTACAGTTTATAACAGTGTACTGTTTTACGATTACTGCATACTTTAATCTAATACTGTTCTGTACTGGTGTACTGTTTTTTGCTTGCTAGATGGAATGGAAAAGAAAAAACAAGCCACACCTGTGCAAACTCAGTTGACACTATTATTTTAGCTGTCTGTCTTAACAAGCAACATATGTGGTTGTTTCTCATGATAAAATCACACATACTTATTTAAAGTGAAACTACTTTGATTTTTTTAGCCCACCTTTACTCTTTAAGCACAACTAAAACCATTTCCAAGCCATCTGTTTTTGATTGAACTTTGTGTCAGTGTGAAAAAAACAGAGAAGAGAGAAGTAATAAAAGAACCTCAGGTTGCTTTTCTAGTCGCAGGGACTTTGGCAGTAATAGCGCAGCTGAAAGAGCGTAATGACCCCACTAATGGAGAAAACTACAAAAGTGAGCGAATTAGGCATGAAGAACAACAGTTTTTTTATAAGGCAGGAAGCGACACAGTCCCGTTAATTGCTGTGTTTTGATGAGCTGTGTAAACGAAAGGCCTTATTAAAGCCACATCAGACGTCTAATGGATTTGGTGGATTGAGGCATTGTGTAACCTATTAATTTAGTCAAAACCTGAACATGGTTGATTATGAGCTCCCTGGAAAAGATCATTCAAAACCATATGACGTTCTTAAAATGGGACGCAGTATTGGATTGTCCAAATCATTGGCTAGAATCTCAAACTATAAAAGTATAGTTTTTTTTGTATAGCGTTTACTGTATGATCAATATTAACAGCAGGATCTAAGTCATATCTTTTTGACAGGGCTACATGGATTACAGAACTGTCATTTACAAATTTCTGCAAGTTCTCCGCTCCTTCTGTGTTTGTATATTACATATTTTGTACAATTTGAAATAACTTTAATAGGCATCCTGCAACCAGTATGAGTGTACTATCAGCTCAATTTAACTGCATTCAAGACGAAACCGGAGGTGGGAACATCCCAGTTTAAATGTCCTAATTCCCACCTCTATGCGTTTCAGTCAATCAAGCAGTCAATCACGCACTCAATTATGCTGTTTTATTTTAAATAATTTTCACGTTTTCCTAGAAATAACCTGCAAATTTACAAGTTGAGTGTAAAATAACATGCCATTTTACTTACAATGTTTGTTTTTCATGGGTATTTTTTACAGTGCACATCAAAGAGCATCGAATGTTGTTTATTTGAATTTATTAATAAAAGTAACCAAAGAGACTTTGAAAATTGTCATGCGGGCGGTGACGGATGGGGGCAGCCGGACCAAACTTGCGGCTTAAACCCACCGAATATATAAGGAACCAAGTTTTTATCATCTTCCCAAGCTGCAATAAGTAACTACATCAGGTCGAATGAAAATTTTAGACAGAAATATGTGATCACGAGTCAACTCATAAATTGTGACCGGGAGCTGGAGAACACAGGCATCAAAAAGATGCTTTGATCTGAAAAGATGCAGCTAGCAAAAGAAAAGAGCTAAGGTAATAACTGTGGAGCTCTGACATCATTCCTCGGAGCAGTTCCTCATTGAACTCGAAAAGGTTCTTCTCGATGTGTGTCAAGAGAGACAACCTTGCCAAAGATAATATTGTCTGTGGAGAACAGGGATACATTATGTATATACCTGGACACTTCAAAGAAAAACAAGTGGAAAGCCAGAAGTGTAGAGAAGTCAATGGCGTAATGATTTTGTGGTTCATAACATGCGACTAGAATATGAAGTCTTAGAAGTGATTGTTCTAGCCTGTGTTATACAGTCAACAACAGTCCATGTTTTCTAAATCTTGATTCCTGTTGTTACCAAAGAATCCTTATTTAATCTCGGTAATGGTGTGATTCATCATGAGCTATCTTGGTGTGCTATGAATAGGAGGGCATGGGAGGTCATTCCTGCAAAAGCAGTGGATGAACATGATCAATGTGCAAGGCTGGAATGAACACCGTTACATCTTTTTCACGGAGCACTATTTTAAGGTTGGAGTTTTCTTTGAGAGGATTGTTGCCTGTGAACTGAGAGAGGCAGACAATATGTTAGATGTTAGTGGGATAGGAAAGAGGTGAGTCAAGGACACTGTCACAACTGTCCAAAGACAACTATACGGTTTCAGGATCTTTTTTTCATTTAACCATACAAGATTTTGCAATTCATCGGGATGAACAATGGCTCTCTGCAGAATTGTTAAGTGTTTGATTTAGAGTTTTTTGCCACTGTTCTTCATTGACTAAGGAAAGGTCATTACCTTTACTCAGAAAGCCATTAGCCTTTTATACACCACATAAGAGAACATTTCACTTTTGCTTTGCTTTCTCTGACACAGAGAAAGAACTCAATTTTAGGTCCAATCCTTTACAGTCTCATTACTACAACAGAAAAACAAGTGGGGTAAGACGAGCCAACTTTGACTTAAGTTGAAAAAGGGTAAATGCCATGAAACACATACAGTCATATTGAACCTATTTTCAAAAAAAAAAAAAAAATTTAGTCACTATGTGAGACAAATGTTATTATACATTATATAATATAGTATATGTTATTAGAATGTTTTTATGTTTGATCTTTCTTCTTTCATTTTTATGTTGAGTAAAAAATCGTCTTGGTTACGGATGTAACCTCAGTTCGCTGATGGAGGGAACGAGACGTTGTGTCGAGCCAACAGATGGGGTTCGTCCCTGAGAACCAATCGCTTCCGACCTCTTAGAAAAGGCCAATGAAAATTGGCGAATGAAATTTGCATGCCGCACTCCGCCCCGGATATCCGGGTATAAAAGGGATACGGAGTGCCTCATTCATTCACCTAGTTCTGAGGAGCCTGAGACCTCTCACGACTGCTGCAGTGGGCAGCACGTGTTGTGGCAAGAAGGACACAACATCTTGTTCCCTCCATCAGGGAACTGAGGTTACATCCGTAACCAAGACGTTCCCTTTCTGTCGGTCTCTCGACATTGTGTCGAGCCGACAGATGGGGTTCCTATGGAAAACGCCACAACACTGTGCCCTGTCACAATCTCTAGCGAAGCGACGGTGACTGGCCTGGGTGTGTCAGCCGTGAGCGCTACTGCAAAATTGTAACCTACCAGTGGGTAGGTAGGGGGTCCCAGAGCTTCACTTGAAAGGTGGGAAGGCCCGTGCCTTCGGCCTCACAGGCGGCGGCCTTGTCTCTCTAACAGCGAGAAGCCGCCTGGTACCTTAAGGCCACTGGGTAAGCGCTACTTCCTCAAGCGGGGGATGCGCTACAGAGACCACTTCCTACCGGAGGGAGGAGTTTAGTGGAGATACCAACATGGTCTCACCGATGGGGGAGAACTCATGGGAAGAATGTGCGGACTGAAGGAGTTAACTGCGAGGTGGAGGTCCACCTAGGGAAGGTCATGGGTTAGCAAGGTGGGAACAATCATGAAGATACATCAGACGGAACCGCCCTGCTGGGGGGTTACAACGTCCGGTAGCACTAGGTCCGGTTAGAGCTATGTTGTGGATAACTCAGTTGGTACCTGGCCTAAGGGGCAGGGCTGCTCTGCCCAGCCCGCCCGCAGGAGGTGCTTGCTTAGTGATGGATGGAGTGCCTGTTCTTCACCCAGTGGGGGAAGAAGGGAGGCTAGTTAGTACCTCTAATGGAGAAAGGGGGGAAGGTACTGTCATAGGCATACACCCTACCGGCCGCCAGTCTTGCCTGATGCCTGCAAGACTCGAGCCGATACCGGTTTTACGCGGAGGCTGTAGGACCTCGCAAAGGTGATGGGTGTAGCCCAACCCGCAGCTCTGCAGATGTCTGCCAGAGAGGCATCTCGAGCCAGTGCACACGAGGAGGCTGTACTCCGTGTGGAGAGAGCTCTCACCCAGTGGGCGCAGTGATCTTAGGACATAGTGACGGCGTCCATGATCCAGTGCGCCAATCTCTGTTTGAGACAGCCCTCCCTGCTGTTCTCCAAAACAGACAAAGAGCTGCTCAGAGCTCCTGTGGCTCTGCGTGCGGTCCAAGCAGAGCTGCAATGCGCGTACTGGACACAACACGGATGGGGTTGGGTCTTCCTCCCCGGTGGGGAGCGCCTGTAAGTTCACCACCTGGTGTAGGGGGAGTGGTGGGAACTTTGGGCACGTAACCGGGCCAGGGTCTCAGGATAGCGTGAGAATCACCGGGCCCGAGTTCTAGGCAATCTGTGGACACGGAGAATGCTTTTAGGTCCGCTACCCTCTTGAGCGCCATCCGGAGAGCCGTCTTCATCATGAGGTGAGAAAGAGCGGCATCTCCAAGGGGCTCCAGGACAGCATCAAGGTCGCAAGAGGGTACGGAGCGCGGGTGAGGCAGTGCCTTCCCGCACCCCTTAGGAACCAATTGATCAGGTTGTGCTGTCCTAGAGACTTACCAGCAACTGGGTCCTGATGAGCGGCAATAGCGGCTACATACACGTTCAGTGTGGAAGGGGAGAGATTACTCTCGAGTCTCTGGAAGGACAGCACGTTCCCAATCGAGCAACTCCACAGGTCTTCTCTCGAGAAGACCACCAGGATGAGAAGAGGCACCGCTTACAGGCGTATAGCCGCCTAGTGGCCAGGGCCCTAGCCTGAGTGATGGTCCTAACCTCCGCAGGGGGTAGGCCACTCAGGATCTCCTCATCTCGTCCAGGGGCCAGACATGGAGGTTCCAGAGGTCTGGCCTGGGATGCCATAACATGCCCTTCCCCTGGGAAAGCAGGTCCTTCGTCAAGGGAATCGGCCGGGGGGAGCTGTCGTCAAGAGCATTAGCTCCGAGAACCAAGTCCGGTTGGGCCAGTATGGCGCAACTAGTACACTTGATGCTCCTCTTCCCTGACCTTGCACAGCGTCTGTGCAATGAGGCTCACTGGGGGGAAGGCGTACTTCCGCTTGTCCCATGGCCAGCTGTGAGCTAGAGCATCCGTGCCGAGGGGGACCTCAACGGGAGTACCCTAGCGGGCATTCGGTGGTGTCCAGAGAGGCAAACAGGTCTACCTGAGCCCGCCCAAACTGTACCCAATGAGCTGGACTGCGCGGGGGTGGGGTCGCCACTCTCCGCGAGGCGTCAACTGACGAGAGAGCGCATAGGCTGTCTGGTTCAGGTCGCCTGGGATATGTGTGGCTCGCAGGGATTTGCTCACCTGTGGACTCCACAGGAGGAGGCGTCGGGCAAGTCGTGTTAGCTGCCGTGAGCGAACGCCACCCTGGCGGTTTATATACGCTATGGCAGTTGTGCTGTCCACCAGACCAACTCCAACAACTCTAGGCAGTTGATATGCCTGCGCAGGCGGGGGCCCGTCCATCGCCCCGACACTGCGTGCCCATTGCACACGGCACCCCAACCCTGCAGGGAGGCATCTGTCGTCACCACAACGCGCCTCATTACCTGCCGAGATGGACCCCCATCTGTAGAAAGGTCATTGAAGACCAGGGGTTAGGGTGCGTCGGCAGAGAGGCGTAATCACCATCCGCCTGCTGCCCGTGTGCCACGCTCTTGATGTGCATCAACCCGAGGGGTATCACCATCGCCAAGGATGCCATGTGCCCAGGAGCCTCTGAATTTCAGGGGGACCGCTGGCTGCTTGAAATATTCCAGGCAGTTCAACACTGACTGAGCGATTTCTGAGTCAGTCACGCTGTAATGGAGACAGAGTTGAGTTCCATACAAAAAAAGAGGATGCTCTGCACAGGGGAGAGCTTGCTCTTTTCTCGGTTGACCTGTGGTCCCAATCGATCTAAGTGCCGAAGCACTAGGTCCCTGTGTGTACATAACAGATCTCGCGAGTGTGTCAAATGAGCCAGTCGTCGAGATAGTTTAGTACCCGTACACCTCTCTCCCTGAGGGGAGTGAGGGCGGCTTCCACGATCTTCGTGAAGACTCGTGGGGACAGGGACAGACCGAAAGGGAGGACTCTGTACTAATATGCCTGACCCTCGAAAGCGAACCGTAGGAACGGGCGATGACGAGGGAGAATTGAGACATGAGAGTAAGCGGCCTTCAGGTCGATTGCCACGAATCCATCTTGACATCTGATAGATGCCAGGATGCGCTTCTGCGTGAGCATCCTGAATGGCAGCTTGAGTAGGTGCCTGTTCAGGGTACGCAGATCTAGCGACCCCCGCTTTTTTGGGGACGATGAAGTACGGGCTGTAAAACCCGTTGAACATCTCGGCTAGAGGGATGAGCACGATCGCTTCCTCACCAGAGCGGTGGCGACCTCGGCGCGAAGCACGGGAGCATCCTTGCCTCTGCTGAGGTTGAGAGGATGCCCCGAAACTTGGGAGGGCATCTGGGGAGTTGGATTGCGTAGCCGAGACGGACCGTATCCTGTAGTCACTGTGACAGTTTGGGAAGCTCTTGTCAGGCTCCCAGGGACCGAGACAGGGATGCTAGGGGTACGTTCTGCTTCATCGACCTCTCGGGGGTGGTTCGATGGCTGGCAGTGTGGATCCCTCGCCGTGGGGGACTCCCGGAGAGGAGATCGGCTCTGCAGTTTTACCTACCTGGCGATGATGTAGCCCAATGCACCATCGAATGAGAGTGCTTAGGCTGATGATTATCCTCGACATTGGGTCTTGCCGCAACGTCGAGTTGCCGAACACCGTCGTGTAGAGGGTGAGAGCGGCTGTGATAATACCCAGACGATGATGTGGCACAATGCACCGTCGATTGAGAGTGCTTAGGCTGCTGATTATCCTCAACATTGGGTCTCGCCGTGACGCAACGTCGAGTTGCCGAACACCGTCGTGTAGAGGGTGAGAGCGGCTGTGATAAACGCCCAGAGAGAGAGAAAACTCTTAGAAGTGGGCTGTTGGGATGGGATCGACCAACCAGCAATGGAGTGGCTGGGGTCGGGCCCGAAGGTATTCTCGATCTCCCTGGGGTCTTCCCATGAGGGCCGCTTTGGCTTCTGCCGCGGCTGCTGACGGGGTGGTGGTCTCCTCTTCGATGTTTCGAAGAGGACCAGGGCTGCTGGGAAGCAGACGGTGCATGGGATCTCGGCGGCCAGAGGGCGGTCGAGTCGCGGCTGGGGAGGATATACTTGATATCCTCTGTCTGCTCCTTTACTGTCGAGAACTGCAGCTCGACAGTATCACCAAACAGCCCCCCTTGCGAGATGGGTGCTTCGAGAAAGCGGACTTTCTCGGCGTTACTCATCTGTGCAAGGTTCAGCCAGAGGTGTCTCTGTAGCTCAGTGGTAAGAGCATTGCGTTAACAACGCAAGGTTGTGGGTTCGATCCCAGGGGATTGCACATACCTATGTATAAATGTATAGGATAATGCAATGTAAGTCGCTTTGGATAAAAGCGTCTGCTAAATGCATAAATGTAAATGTCTCTCCTGGACCACAAGTGTGGACATCACCCGACCCAGGGCCCACGCGATCACCTTGGTCGCCCGTAGAGCGAGGTCAGTGACGGCGCGGAATTCCTGCATAAGTGCTGGGTCGGTCTTACACTCGTGGAGATCTCTCTGCGCATTGGCCTGATGGACCTGCAGGATGACCATAGCGTGGAGAGAGGGGACAGCTTGGCCCGCAGCAGAGTAAGCTCTCGACACCTCAGATGCCGAAAAGCCTACGTGCTTTGGACGAGAGTCTAGGTCGAGCCCCTGGTGGACATCGACGTATCCTCTAGCTGCCCCACCATCGAGGGAAGAATCATCGGAGTCTGATGCCAGTAAGTCACCCTCCGATGCTGCAACAGACATCATCACGTACCGTTTCCGATACGTGGTTGAGGAACAAGACGGTGGGACCGTCTCATGGGGAACGGCCAGACGAGCGAGACGAGGTGCGAACGATCCGCGAGCCAGTGGCTGACGGATTAGCGCTCACAGTAATCTTCATATCACCCTCGCTGCTCGCCGTAGCGGGCGGCAGGGCCGTAGTCCTGCCGTCACGGAACGGGAAGCAGACGAGGTGGTGGCTGAGTCCCGTGGGAACACAACCACCCGTGACGCAACGTCTGAATCGTACGTATCCACAACATCTGCCCCAGCATACTGGAAGCAGACATCGTGTCCGTCCCCCTCCTCGATGAGTGTGTTGCACCCACGAGAACAGCGGAACATGCCACGCTGGAGAAATTTGCTCGAAAAAAAACTCGAACACTTCTGGAACCTCCGAGACGCCCAGGGGAAGTCGCCGCAGGAAGGGACAGGGACAGTCTTGTAGTTGCTACTTGTAGCAAAGTCTGTTGATCATGAGCGAAGGCTCCAAAGAACAAAAGGTGAATGAATGAGGCACGCCGTCTCCCTTTTATACCCGGATATCCGGGGGCGGAGTCCGGCATGCAAATTTCATTCGCCAATTTTCATTGGCCTTTTCTAAGAAGTCGGAAGCGATTGGTTCTCAGGGACGAACCCCATCTGTCGGCTCGACGCAACGTCGAGAGACCGACAGAAAGGGAACCATATTTATGGAGAGAGAATAAAACGAATTGGTAAACTAGGAATCCTGTTAAAAAATCAAGTATACTTGGATTTTCAGAAACAGTAAATATATTTTGAAGATCTAGTAAGCAATCAAATAATAACCACACAAAGTTCTCTGTGTATTATTGCTTATCTGAAATTAATGGACAGCTTTAGAAACAAAATATATCATTTGAATATGAAAGTTTAAATTGCCCATTGAATATAATTTAAAAAATCATATTTAATTTTTCTGCTTGTGTAAAATAAATTGTTGTCCATAATGTGCATACTAATAATGACTGAATGTCCAAGATGTAAATAAAAAATAGTAATTCTAAGATTTCATTTGCAGACTGCTGTATGTCACATTTAAGGGCCGCCGTCATGATCTAATTGGACATTTTTAATGTGACATTTCTGGCAGTTCATTTGTCTTTCTGAACAAATCCTCAGGATCTTACTAACATGTCAGACAGATTAAAAGACTTATGTGTGTATTATGCAGTTGGATCATTATTAAAGAGTACATTCCTCGAGATCATAAAAAATACATTTCATGAAGTGTTTAATTTTGCCGTGTTTGAATGTAAGCAATCTGCCAAGTTGTAAATCCGAAGGTGAATGAATAACAAAGTTATTAGCTTATAAAAAAGGTAATCGACTCTGAATCACGCGAACAAGCCATGACCTGTCCGAATCTTTAACCACAATGTACCTACGTCACTAGAAAAATCCCCGCCTACTGACTGCGAAAACTTAACTCTCTCCTCCCCAAACACTGTACTAGCTCGTTCGTGACGTGTGCATCATGTCTAAGAGAAGCTGTGTTCTATGTAGTGAAACTAAGTCAGTCTTATTTTCACTACCAAAGGAAGAACTTCTGAGGAAAAAATGGTTACTATTTATTTTTCAAACGACACCAATGGAGTATAAACCGAACGTTTTACTTTGCGCGCGTCATTTTACCGAAGATTGCTTCATCAATCTTGGCGCCTTTACTGCAGGATACATTAAACGTCTTTCCTTTAAAGATGTTGCAATACCAACTTTATTTGGACCTGTAAGCTCCACCGAATCACAACCTGTAAGTGTGACTCTTTATTTTTGTCTTTACTTAAAATTAAATTTGTGTGACGTTATCTCATGTCTGTGTCTAGCTAACGTTACCGTTATTTTTGGGGTTGTTACTGTTTGTCTACCTAACGTTAGCTATAAACTCGTTGCGCTAATGTAAGTGTTCAACCATATTAACTCGCAAAGTCTTTATTTCAAGAACTGCGTGGTGTACTATAGTTATAATAACATCTGAAGATACGAACACCGTACACTGTATGCCGTGATAACTAACTGTTACAAGAGAAGTGTCTAAAACAGTCCTTTTTCTTACTGGCATCTGTATAAGGATTAAAGAATGATTCATCAGACTCGGGCTCGAACTGGTAAGGTAAAATCGACGCCATCTCTCTCTATACACTGTTAATATCCAACCACCTGCAAACCGTAATACAGCAGTAATGATAGGCGGTCCATTTGCGACACATGCTGAATGCATTTGACCAATCACAGCAGACTAGACCATCTGACCAATCACAGCAGACTACACTATCTGACCAATCAGATCAGACTACGCTGGCGGAAAGGCGGAGATTACACAGATGAATCGCGGAACGAATCATTTGAGAGTCAGTCAAGAAGTAAGGTAATAAAAACTGCTTATTATTACGAAATAATAGTATTTTTACATCATGTATGTACATAAACTTGTTGTCGGACACTCCATAAACCAAAATAAGCCCTTAAAAATATTGAGGAATGTACTCTTTAAGCATAAAACCTAACTGTTTGCAAATAAACATACATTTTATATTTTCAAAAGTTTTTAAAATATGTTATATAATATATAAACACTAACATATATAAAACTTTTCAAAGTATAAAATGTATTGTTTTTGCAAACAGATTTCACTTCCTGTGTAACTCTTTTATCCTGTTCTTCAGCTCTCTGAGATTCTGCGGTATTGATATGATGACCAATATTATCCCCACGAGATGTAGACGCGCGTTGTTTGTTTTTATGTGGAGACGCGAAGCGCTTGTGTCCCAAATACCCGCATTCAAAACGTCTCATATTCTCATTGCTTGCATACATGATGAAAGAGTTTTCACCGTCAGTAACACGGAAAGAAACTTCCAAAACTATCCTGTCTATAACAAAGTCCACAAAAATATAATCAAAAAGTAAGATCAAGAGATTAGTGACAGCCATACGGTTAGAGAATTTATATTTGTGATTTCATGCAGATACACAAACTTCACTCAAAGTGTTGGGATATTTTTGACCCATGCTGGGTAAATATTGGATAAACATACTGCTGGGATAAAAATGACCCAATGCTGGCAAAACAGAATTGTACTGTTTTTTTAAAGATTTTTCACATATTTTTGAAGTACAGTAAAAACTTACCGTCCTTACAATTACAGAAAAAGCTAGAATTTACAAGAATAACATGTTGTTGTACAACGTACCCATTTATGCAAGTGAATGAGTATCGCTGTTGTTCTGTGTTTTATTTGAGTAAACAACCCCTGGCTGGAACTCTTTGGGAAAGACTGTAAAAAACATATTTTTTACAGATTTTTTAACGTATGATCTCAATTTGTGCAATTTTACTGTTGTATTAACAGATTTTTCACACAATGAAATACGGTCAAAAACCGTCAAATTACAGAAAAAGACTGCAAATTTACAAAAAAACCCCATCATTTTACAGAATATTTCTAGTCCCCCAGCTGCCAGAAAATTTCTGTTTTTATGGGAGTTTTTACAGTAGGCTATATGCTAGAGAAGGCTTGACCTGGTTTGACTAATCTCAGTCAAAAACAGTTCTGGGAGATAACTGTTGCATAAGGTTGTTGAAACAGAGCCACAATGAATATGTGCCATAATTAAAGCTAAAGGTGGTCCAGCAAAATAAATGTGCCTTTCAATATTAGATTGTGAGACTTTTTTGGACAGGCAGGCTCAGCCTAATACAGTCAAGTCACATTTTTGAGGTCACATTTCATTTTTCTTTTACATTACAGTGATAGAAAATTAAATGAAGAGTGATGAAATGGGATGTCATTGATGTTTTTAGCCTGTTTGGCACATTAGCTGTGTGCACACAAGAAAACACCCCTCAAAATGAGATCTTAATTAGAGTACTTCATCATGCCATTCTGCAACCACCCAAACACAGAACTTTGATGCTATATTGGTGAGCTTTCATATAGTAGTTTTGGAAAAGTATATTTATTGCACTATACCCTAGCATTTATAACAATATTTATTATATTTACTATAAGCTACAGCTAAACCCTAACTTCCTAGATTTTGTATCTTAGTTAGAATTTTCCTTATGTTTATGATATTCACATTTTCTCATTAAAAAGTGATATGTCTGAAAATGCAAATATAGGTACGTTTTGACAATCTTTGTAGATGATTTTAAAGCCATTTCTAAGGAAAATGTCTAGCATTACTTTTAGTAGCCGAAGTACTCATCTTATTCGATGCTGTGTTGCTTTTTGGAATAAGGTTATTTTGGAGAACATTCTTAATGGCTTATATATTTTGTTAAAGAGTACATTCCTCAATATTTTTAAGGGCTTATTTTGGTTTATGGAGTGTCCGACAACAAGTTTATGTACATACATGATGTAAAAATACTATTATTTCGTAATAATAAGCAGTTTTTATTACCTTACTTCTTGACTGACTCTCAAATGATTCGTTCCGCGATTCATCTGTGTAATCTCCGCCTTTCCGCCAGCGTAGTCTGATCTGATTGGTCAGATAGTGTAGTCTGCTGTGATTGGTCAACGCGTTCAGCATGTGTCGCAAATGGACCGCCTATCATTACTGCTGTATTACGGTTTGCAGGTGGTTGGATATTAACAGTGTATAGAGAGAGATGGCGTCGATTTTACCTTACCAGTTCGAGCCCGAGTCTGACGAATCATTCTTTAATCCTTATACAGATGCCAGTAAGAAAAAGGACTGTTTTAGACACTTCTCTTGTAACAGTTAGTTATCACGGCATACAGTGTACGGTGTTCGTATCTTCAGATGTTATTATAACTATAGTACACCACGCAGTTCTTGAAATAAAGACTTTGCGAGTTAATATGGTTGAACACTTACATTAGCGCAACGAGTTTATAGCTAACGTTAGGTAAACAAACAGTAACAACCCCAAAAATAACGGTAAGGTTAGCTAAACACAGACATGAGATAACGTCACACAAATTTAATTTTAAGTAAAGACAAAAATAAAGAGTCACACTTACAGGTTGTGATTCGGTGGAGCTTACAGGTCCAAATAAAGTTGGTATTGCAACATCTTTTAAGGAAAGACGTTTATTGTATCCTGCAGTAAAGGCGCCAAGATTGATGAAGCAATCTTCGGTAAAATGACGCGCGCAAAGTAAAACGTTCGGTTTATACTCCTTTGGTGTCGTTTGAAAAATAAATAGTAACCATTTTTTCCTCAGAAGTTCTTCCTTTGGTAGTGAAAATAAGACTGACTTAGTTTCACTACATAGAACACAGCTTCTCTCTTTGGGGAGGAGAGAGTTAAGTTTTTGCAGTCAGTAGGCGGGGATTTTTCTAGTGACGTAGGTACATTGTGGTTAAAGATTCGGACAGGTCATGGCTTGTTCGCGTGATTCAGAGTCGATTACCTTTTTTATAAGCTAATAACTTTGTTATTCGTTCACCTTCGGATTTACAACTTGGCAGATTGCTTACATTCAAACACGGCAAAATTAAACACTTCATGAAATGTATTTTTTATGATCTCGAGGAATGTACTCTTTAAATTATGCCATCAAAACAGCGACATCTGCTGACGGACACAATGCTTCGTTGTCACAGGAACATGCCAGCTGAAGATAATGAGGAAATTACGTCGCTCACTTTGCCAAGTGCATTCCAAATGTCTACATAATGGACGCAAATGCCCTGTTCACTCCAAAGTCTAAACTACAAGGGCTCTGCCCTTCAAAGGGAGTAGGGTATAGGAATGATAACTTCATTTTGGAATTTTCCCCTCGACAGCTCGTGACGGTTCACCCCTAATACGAATGGGGAAGAACCTCATGTACAATCAGTCTCATGTTTAGCTGGTGTTTTAAAAAACCTGAGTCTCTCAGACGTATGGCGTTAACATAATCCCTCTACAAAGCAATATACATGGGTGAAAGTTTGTAATGAAAGGATTTCAGCTGCACGTTTGGACCGTTTTAATATATCTTGCAATTTGAGAAATAGAGTTTTTAGTACTGAAATTATTCCCAATGCTCTTTCTGATCACAAACTTATTACAGTTGGTTTAAAAGCACACATAAAAGCTGTTACTGGCATTTTAATACTAAACCTTTAGAAGATAAACATTTTTTGTGATGCTTTTAGGTTTTTTTTTGGAGACATGGCAAACAGAACAGAGTCTTTTTGAAAGTATTATTCAGTGGTGGGAAGTGGGTAAAGCACACATAAGAGATTTTTCTCAGAAATATGCTGCTCACTCCTCTGTACGTTTAAAAAATACTTTAAAGTGGATGGAAACAGAGATTACTAACATGTGCCGATATTCGGTAATGCGGTTAACCGCGGTAATGGGTTTGCGCTGTGTTGTTGTCGCGGGCACTTTCAAATACCGCAAAAAATATAGATCAGCATTTTGATTTTTAGAACGCGTATTTGTTTATTTTTCATCAACCGGATAAAAGTACACTGCGTGTGCGTAGGAATGTGCACTCTGATCTAAACAATCCCATTCCTCATGGGGAGATGCCTATGTGTGTGTGTGTGTGTGTGTGTGTGTGTGTGTGCGCGCTGCTGAGCAAAATTCTGTGCTCTGAATATAAAATTTTGTCAAAAGTTTTAGCAAACAGACTAAATAATGTGTTGCATGAAATTGTACATAAGGAACAGTCATATTGTGTAAAAAATCGATCAATTACAGATAATCTTCATTTAATGAGGGATGTTTTTGATTTTGCTTATTATAATGATGTCAATATGGGATTGGTTTCTTTGGATCAGGAAAAGTCATTCGACAGGGTTGATCATGTGTTTTTGTTTGATACCTTAAAGGAACAATACGGAATTTTTAGGAGGATCTATTGACAGAAATGCAATATAATATACAAAACTATTTCTTCAGCGGTGTATAAAGACCTTATGTAATGAACCATTAAGTTTGTAATACCTTAGAATAAGCTATTTATATCTACATACAGAGCGGGCCTACATGCATTGAATTTGCCGCCATGTTTTGTACAGCAGCCCTAAATGGACAAACAACTCTACAACGCGCGTTTCCTCTTCCTCTCCGGTGCGGAACTCATGTGACCCGCGGATTAACTGAAAGTTTATTCATAATTGAGTAAAAGAGTAAAACGCGCTCTCGCTCGCTCTCCAGATTCAGCTCCAGCGCGCTCTCGCTCTCTCTCCAGTATCTGGACGAGTACAATATTAAAGCTGTTCCAGATAAACAATGACGCTCAAAACTTCTCCGTCACACAGCTAACATTACACAACAACATATCTTGGTATGTTAGTATGTTACTCACATACTGATCCGAATCAAAGCATCCTCGGGGGTGATTTTTGGACGACTTTTCTCTCCAACGTCTCTCTGCTGGAAAATATCTGCTAAAAGCCTCAGTACTGCGGGTCTTAACACGTCTCTGCTGGAAAATCGTTATAATATTAACACAGGTCCTAGCTCCTGCCTGACTTTTATTCTTCTTTTTAAACTTAAAATCAGCAAACCTTTTATTTTATGTAATACATAAAACATCGCTCTTTCTACAGTCTTTCTAATGCACGCAAAATCTCTTTACTGCGTCAACATGAGAACAACATCTTTTTGTACTGTGGTGGCCACCGTCGTTTTTGGACTGAGCTATTCGTGGCAAATCTATAATACAACGCTAGTGGCCGCTGTTAATTAAGAACTGCTTCTTTAAATGCTTTTGGTTTTGGGGAGAAATTTCTTTCTAAAATTAGACTTCTATATACTCAAGCAACATGCATGATTAAAATGGCTGGTGGTTTAAGTATCCCTATAAACGTAAAAAGAGATTAGACAAGGTTGTCCAATTTCAGGTCAGCTGTATCACGGTCCGATAGGTGTTATAATCCCACTATTTCAGCACAGTTTAATTGCTCAATAGGACATTTCCCATGCCTTATGCATGACAGGGGGAGCAGTCAAGAATATGAATAGAGGAAAGGAGGTCTGAGGTTTTACTGAGTTCGTCGCGTTGGCATCCTCTGTGTTTGGGGGATAAATGATTATAGAAATACATAGCATAGCATACTTACCTTTCCTTGCTATTATCAAAGAGACATCTCATGTCCCACATTCATCACATCCATTATCCTGGGTGAAAGATGCCTTTTGGTGAGGTACTGCTTTGTATGGTTCCCATCAATGCGACATGTATGGTTGTATGGTTCCCATCAATGCGACACATTGTCAGTTGTGCACGTCAGCCTCATTGGGTGTTTCGGCCTTTTATCACAAGACACCCTCAGCCAAGGGAGGCCCACCGCAGGTTGATCAGACCTGGGTGTGTGTCGCATTGTTACAAGGTCATCTGGCAGCCCATGCTGTGTCCATCCGCCTCAACCACAGCCATTGGCTTCTTCTTTCCGCACCACTGGCCAGTTCTTGGTTATCCTCCATTGGATAGGTCCTCTGAAAGTGACCTATTTGTCAGCTATGGTGACCTCTGCATTTAACCCATCCAGTGAGTAGTGAACTCACACACTGCAAGTCGTGAACACACTTACATCCGGAGAAGAGGGCAGCTATCACTGCAGCGCCAGGGGAGCAAGTGGGGGTAAGGTGCCCTTGCTCAAGGGCACCTCAGTCGTTACCCGGCGGCCCTGAGAATTGACAACCTTCTGGTCACGAGTCCGACTGTCATGGCCGACAAACAGAGAGAGACCCAAGTGCGGGGTGAACAAGGTCTTTATTGGCAAACGGCACAAGTCAATAATCCAAGAAGCCAGGCTGCGACAACCCCCGACCGCGGGAGTGGAAGTGAGACCACGCCGGAACGGCAGCGACCTCCGAAGAGCGTCGAAGATCCACCGCTGGCATAAAGAGACAGAGTTCTGGGTTCGGGGAGTCCTCTCGACCCGAATCTCACGAAGAGAGAGAAGTGGTCTGTGCCCGCGAGGAGGGCGGCGCTGGTGATGCAGGCGTGGTACCAGGTGCCGAGAGAGCTTGCGGTCCGGGACGCCAACGGGAACTGTGGAGACAGGGTGCAGATCAAGGAGCGTGATAGGAGGTGAATAGAAACCACAGAGAAAACAACACTCGACGGGGTCGAGCGAGGTGAGTGGCATTAAAGGTCAAAGTAGCGACCGTGACTAAGGCTGGGTTTACGACGGAGACTGAGGCTAAGGCTATAGTGTACAAGACAGGGTCTAATGCTATAGGTGAGTCGCAGCTACACCTAGGTCAGTCTGAACTGGCTGAAACATGCAACGGTCAGACACAAGACAAGAGACATCGAGGGGTTATAAAGGGAAGCTAAATGAGGAGGGAATAGTCGACAGGTGTGGGGCAATTAGGGGAATGAGTAACCTTAATGAGGGAAGTGTTGTCAGGAGTGTGAGTGCAGAGTGGAAAATCACCAGTGCCAAGGAAAGCCTAAACGGGGACACAAGGGCGGCAACAATGACGCAGACCCCGAGCACGTGGTCAGCCGCCGGCTGACGGTTTCCATGTGCTCGACAATAACAAGACAACTCCCGTGAAGGTAATCACCCCGACCTGACCCGAGTCGTGACATCCGACTCCCTAACCATTAGGGCACAACTGCCCACACCGTTAATGCATGCTCAGTTCCCCCGGTCCCGTATGGCATAACATTACAACACATTACCAAAATCAACGCAACCATATGTGCCAACCGGTTGGCTAAGGCTGTTATAGCCCCACTTGCACCGTTAATGCATGCTCAGTGCCCCATTGAGCATTGTAATTGAACCCTTGCTGTGTAAATTTAGGCGAGAGCTTACGGGACTGCATATCAATACTCTTAACTGCTCCATCAAATTATCTGCTTACGCAGATGATGTCACAGTTATAATCCGAAAGCAAAGTGACATTCAGTTGCTAAAAGAGGCTTTAGACTGTTATGGAAAAGCCGCCTCATCAGCAGTTAATTGGGGTAAAAGTGATGCTTTATGTTGTGGAAGAGATTTTAAAGGTCCAATACTTCCTGGTGGGCTACAGTGGGGAAAAACAGGTTTTTAAAAAGTGTGTGCTCGGTTGTCTCGCTGTAACTGGTTGCTACCCCAGTTGTCCTATAGGGGGAGAGTTCTGATTTGTAATAACCTGGTTGCCTCTTCATTATGGCATAAATACTTGAACCTCCAGAGGATCTGGTGAGAGGAATACAACAGCGACTAGTGAACTTTTTTTGGTCGGGACATCATTGGTTGAAGGCAGCTGTGTTGTACTTACCTAGACAAGAAGGAGGCCAGGGGCTGATTGACATCAGATCACGGCTGAAGGCCTTCAGGATTCAGACGGTACAGAGACTGCTCTACGGAGTGAATGTGAGCTAGACTGAAGTAGCCTGTGCTCTCCTTAGAAGAGCAGGAAACATGGGTCTAGACCACCACCTCTTCCTGATGGACATTAATAAACTGGATTTGAGTGGACTGAGCCTCTTTTATAGATTACTTTTAACTTCATGGACGCTTTTTAATTTTTAACGGGATGCAAGTAACACCCACAAATTGTGGATGAATGAAGAACCATTACTTTTTAACCCTGCTCTAGATTTGTTTTAAAATCGGACACTCTCAGAAAAGTCATGTTGGCAGCAAATATGACAAAAATTGGACATTTAAGAGATAAAAAAGAATGGATAAACCCTGAGAGTCTTGCTGTAAAACTGGGAATAAAATCAATCAGGGTGGTACAGACTATGTTGACTCGGATGTGAAAAATGTGATTTTCCAGAGTTGTGTTTCTCAGCTGGGACTGGACTTTGGCAAGAAAATGAAGGCTGCCTATTAACTTTTAAGACACCTCACCTGAACTCTTTTGGTGATGCTGACAAGAAGGCTATTTATATTACGTGTTTGAAAGTGTGGCATCTTAATGCACTAGCGAGTGTCCGAGAGTCCAAATGGCAGGATTTTTTTGGGCCATGTGTCTCCCCCAAAGGAAGCCGGAGGTCCCTGTACAAACCAACTACTGAGAAAAGATCTGGAGATCTTCAGTAGAGAATTGTACATGGGATTATAGCTACAAACAGATACAGAGCACGCATTGACCCACAAGTAGGGGAGGGGTGATCTTTCTGTAATGAAGAGGAAACAGTTTTTCATTTGTTTATGAAATGTGAAAGACTTCAACCATTGTTGTACACATTAGAAGAGTGGTGTCATACATTAGGAGATGTTTTTACGCCAGTACTTTTTATTTATGGGCCAAAGTATTGCAGAAGTAGGAGGGAAGCTCATGTGTTAGTTAATTTTCTTTTTGAGCAAGCAAGGCTGTCAAGGAAAAATCTTTTGATTGGTACTGGATCAACTGATATTGTTAAAGGGCTTACTAATATCTCGTATTAAAATTGAATTAACTTTTTACAAACTGGGCAATGACATGGAAATGTTTAAATATAAATGGGCTGTAAACCAGTATTTTTGTGATGTGAATTATGATGGCGTTTTGGAAATGTATATCTGTTAATTCTTTTCGGGGGGGGTTGGTGTATTTTAAACTTTTTTAAATAAATTAAACTCTTAAAAGTCAAAAGTCTCTCTCTCTCTCTCTCTCTCTCTCTCTCTCTCTCTCTCTCTGCTAGTGTTTGTGATAACTCTGCTAGTCCAGTTTTCAATAAGTTGCTGCTAGATGATTGTGGTGAGTTTTATTGTGTGCTGATGGCAGAGGATGTGGCCTATCTGTGTGCTTAGCAAAGAAAATCGGCTGTAAAACCCAAAGAAAAAGTAGCTGTGGGTTGTAAAATATGATCCACAGGCATCCAACCCTTCAAGAGGATTAAAGGGGTAATATGACATGGCTAAAACGAATATTATCGTTTGTTTTAGATGTAATGTAATGTGTATACACGATTTAAGGTTCAAAAACGCTGTATTTTCCACATACCGTGCATGTTTGTATCTCCTCTTTGCCCCGCCTCTCTGAAAGGCGTGGATTTTTAACAAAGCTCATCGCTCTGAAAAGCGAGTTGTGCTATAATCGGCCAGGTAACCAGTGCGTAGTGATTGGTCGAATTCTGCAAGCGTGTGACGGAAATGTAACGCCTCTTACCATATTTGGAACATCATGTTCCAAAGCGATAGTACTGGCAGGTACGCCCACCTTACTTGCGTATACATTTGGGCGGTCTTAGTGAAATCATACCATGATCTGATGTAGATTTGTGGGGATGTGGTTACATGAGGCGTTTCATGCAGGTCTGGGTGAGCATTCGCTTTTAGATAGAATGTATCTTTTGTTCCGACACTTAATTTTTGCCATTTTACGTGTCTAATACATGCTTGGGCAACTTATAACACACCAAAGACACATAAAAACACATGTTCGCGCCCTTTAAGACCTGTCAGAACACCTGCCACGCTACATTTTAGAGCTGAGTAACACATAGCTGCCTTCAAAAATCATGGAACTTGCGTAAATAAGATTTGAGTGAGAATTGTGTATTTTTTCCTCAAAAATCTCAGCGTTATTGGAATCCAAATTGGATGCAAATCGCTCAGTGTCTAGTTAAGAATTCACACATTTTTTAAAACTTTTTCATCAGCTTCAGTCTAAAAACGGGAACTTTCAAAGCTTCACTCCTAAGGGGGAAAACGTCTCAACATTGTCAAATATAAATTCCATCAGCAAAAAGCATTCAGCCTTGAAATTTTGTTTTCCTGTATAAGTCACAACTTTATATGCTTGTACAGACCTGACAGCCATAAAATAGCGTCCATTGAAGACTGAGAGGAAGCTATGGTGAAGACTCACATACCCACTAGAGGCTGTTTTTTGATGGGAGAACAGGCTGTTTCCTCATCTGCTTGTCTTTCCATCATTAATCTTTGGGCGGACAGCTTTATTTCCATGTCACATTGTTTTTTAAAGTGAACCACAACCTCTGAGCTAAAAGCACTTATAGAGAGCCTGCGAGTGTTAGAAGGGAAATCATGTTTGTGTGCATGTTTTTCGAATAAATGGACACAAGATAGGCAGGAAAATGTCTCGGTTACGGATGTAACCTCAGTTCCCTGATGGAGGGAACGAGACGTTGTGTCGTGAAGGAAAATAAAACGCTTTGTAAACCGCGTGGAGACACAGAATATATGTCTGTGCTTCCCCTTCTCCCAGAGACTTCTCTCTACCGTTTATATGAGATAAGCACATGCGCGCAAACTGATGTCCGCCAGGTGGGACAAGAATATTTTCGTCTCGTTTTTATTAGTTGACGAAAATGTCCTTTTATTTTTATTACAGTTTTCGTTATCATGCATTCATTTTTATTTAGTTATCGTCTCGTTTTCGTCAGTGAAAACATGTCGTTAACGAATACTTTTCGTCGTAGTTTTCGTCAACGAAATTAACACTGGTCTGGTTAGAGCTATGTTGTGGATAACTCAGTTGGTACCCGGCCTAAGGGGCAGGGCTGCTCTGCCCAGCCCGCCCGCAGGAGGTGCTTGCTTAGTGATGGATGGAGTGCCTGTTCTTCACCCAGTGGGGAAAGAAGGGGGCAAAAAATAGCACGCTGACCCACCTAGGAGGGAGGAAGGTGCTTTCGCAGGCGTATGCCCTACCGGCCGCCGGTCTTACCTGATGCCCTGCAATACTCGAGCTGATACCGGTTTTACGCGGAGGCTGTAGACCCTTGCAAAGGTGTTGGGCGTAGCCCAACCCCCAGCTCTGCAGATGTCTGCCAGAGAGGCGCCCTGAGCCAGTGCCAGTGGGCACGGACAAGCTTAGGACCGGTACGCCGTAGTGATGGCGTCCATGATCCAGGGCGCCAATCTCTGTTTGAGACAGCCCTCCCCTTGTGCTGACCTCCAAAACAGACAAAGAGCTGCTCAGAGCTCCTGCGGCTCTGCGTGCGGTCCAAGTAGAGGCGCAATGCGCGTACTGGACACAACACGAATGGGGTTGGGTCTTCCTCCCCGGTGGGGAGCGCCTGTACGTTCACCACCTGGTGTCTGGGGGGAGTGGTGGGAACTTTGGGCACTTAGCCGGGCCGGGGTCTCAGGATAGCGTGAGAATCACCGGGCCCGAGTTCTAGGCAATCTGTGTACACGGAGAATGCTTGTAGGTCCGCTACCCTCTTGAGCACCATCCGGAGAGCCATCTTCATCGTAAGGTGAGAAATAGCGGCATCTCCGAAGGGCTCCAGGACCGCATCAAGGTCGCAAGAGGGTACGGAGCGCAGGTGAGGTGGTAGCCTTCCCGCGCCCCTTAGGAAACAAATGATCAGGTTGTGCTGTCCTAGAGACTTACCAGCAACTGGGTCATGATGAGCGGCAATGGTGGCTACATACACGTTCAGTGTGGAAGGGGAGAGATTACTCTCGAGTCTCTGGAAGGACAGCACGTTCCCAATCGAGCAACTCCGTGGGTGTTCTCTTCAAGAAGAGCACCAGGATGAGAAGAGGCACCACTTATAGGCGTATAGTCACCTAGTGGCCAGGGCCCTAGCCTGAGTGATGGTCTTAACCGCCGCAGGGGGTAGACCACTCAGGATCTCCTCATCCCGTCCAGGGGCCAGACATGGAGGTTCCAGAGGTATGGCCTGGGATGCCATAACGTGCCCTTCCCCTGGGAAAGCAGGTCCTTCGTCAGGGGAATCGGCCAGGGGGGAGCTGTCGTCAAGAGCATTAGCTCCGAGAACCAAGTCCGGTTGGGCCAGTATGGCACAACTAGTACACTTGATGCTCCTCTTCCCTGACCTTGCACAGGGTCTGTGCAATGAGGCTCACTGGGGGGAAGGCGTACTTCCGGCTCCCACGGCCAGCTGTGCGCTAGAGCATCTGTGCCGAGGGGGGCCTCGGACGGGGAGTACCCTAGCGGGCAATGGGTGAGCTCGCCCGAACTGTACCCTTCTAAGAGAGTGCCCGAACTGTACCCAATGAGCTGGACTGCGCGGGGGTGGAGTCGCCACTCTCCGTGAGGCGTCAACTGACGAGAGAGCGCATCAGCTGTCTGGTTCAGGTCGCCTGGGATATGTGTGGCTCGCAGGGAGCTGATCACCTGTGGACTCCACAGGAGGAGGCGTCGGGTGAGTCGTGTTAGCTGCCGTGAGCGAACGCCACCCTGGCGGTTGATATACGCTATGGCAGTTGTGCTGTCCGACCGGACCAGCACGTGCTTGTCCTGCACCAGAGGTTGTAGCCCCTTCAGTGCAGGTAGCACATCCAACAACTCTAGGCAATTGATATGCCCCCGCAGGCGGGGGCCCGTCCATCGCCCCGACACTGCGTGCCCGTTGCACACGGCACCCCAACCCTGCAGGGAGGCGTCTGTCGTCACCACGACGCGCCTCATGACCTGCCCGAGAGGGACCCCCATCCATAGAAAGGTCATTGATGACTAAGGGGTTAGGGTGCGTCGGCAGAGAGGCGTAATCACCATCCGCCTGCTGCCGGTGTGCCACGCTCTCCAGGGAACTCGACTCTGTAGCCAGTGTTGGAGCGGCCTCATGTGCATCAACCCGAGGGTTATCACCCCCGCCCAGGATGCCATGTGCCCAGGAGCCTCTGAAATTGTTTCAGGGGGACCGCTGACTGCTTGAATTGTTCCAGGCAGTTCAACACTGACTGAGCGTGCTCTGTAGTCAGTCGCGCTGTAATGGAGACAGAGTTGAGTTCCATACCAAGAGAGAGGATGCTCTGCAAAGGGGAGAGCTCGCTCTTTTCTTGGTTGACCTGTAGTCCCAATCGATCTAGGTGCCGAAGCACTAGGTCCCTGTGTGTACATAACAGATCTCGCGAGTGTGTCAAAATGAGCCAGTCGTCGAGATAGTTTAGTACCCGCACACCTCTCTCCCTGAGGGGAGTGAGGGTGGCTTCCATGATCTTCGTGAAGACTCGTGGGGACAGGGACAGACTGAAAGGGAGGACTCTGTACTGATATGCCTGACCTCGAAAGTGAACCGTAGGAACGGGCGATGACGAGGGAATTCGAGACATGAAAGTAAGCGTCCTTCAGGTCGATTGCCATGAACCAATCTTGACATCTGATAGTTGTCAGGATGCGCTTCTGCCTGAGCATCCTGAACGACAGCTTGAGTAGGTGCCTGTTCAGGGTACACAGATCTAGCAGCCCCACGCTTTTTTGGGGATGATGAAGTACGGGCTGTAAACCCGTTGAACATCTCGGCTAGAGGGACGAGCACGATCGCTTCCTCTCCAGAGGGGTGGCGACCTTGGCCCGAAACACGAGAGCATCCTTGCCTCTGACTGAGGTTTGAGAGGATGCCCCGAAACTTGGGCGGGCATCTGGGGAGTTGGATCGCATAGCCGAGACGGATCGTATCCCGTAGTCGCCGTGACGGTTTGGGAAGCTCTTGTCAGGCTCCCAGGGACCGAGACAGGGAGGCTAGGGGTACGTTCTGCTTCATCGACCTCCCGGGGGGTGGTTCGATGGCTGGCAGTGCAGATCCCTCGCCTTGGCGGGGGGCCCCGGAGAGGAGATTGGCTCTGCTGTTTTACCTGCCTGCCTTAGAATTATCCAGTTGTTGAGATAATTCAGTAGTACACAGATGCTCTGGAGTCACAGTGGAGCCATCAGTGCACCATATTGGTACATTTTACACCCAAACGCGAACCTGTAGAAATTCCTAGAATAGGCATTTGAAATTCAAAATATCCAGCTATTCAGTCATATACACTGCAAAAAATGACTTTCTTACTTAGTCTTTTTTTCTTGTTTTCCAGTAAAAATGTCTAAAAATTCTTGAATCAAGATCCATTTTCTTGATGAGCAAAATGACCTAAGAAAATAAGTCTTGTTTTTAGTCAAAATCCGCACCGTCGAATGATAGTGCTTAGGCTGAAGATTATCCTCGACATTGGGTCTCGCCGCAACGTTGAGTTGCCGAACACCGTCGTGTAGAGGGTGAGAGCGGCTGTGATAATACCCAGACGATGATGTAGCACAACGCACCGTCGATTGAGAGTGCTTAGGCTGCTGATTATACTCAACATTGGGTCACACCGTGATGCAACGTCGAGTTGCCGAACACCGTCGTGTAGAGGGTGAGAGCGGCTGTGATAAACACCCAGAGAGAGAGAGAAAACTCTTAGAAGTGGGTTGTTGGGACGGGGCAGGAACCGTCCCGGATCGACCGACCAGCGATGGAATGGCTGGGGTCGGGCCCGAAGGTATTCTCGATCTCCCTGGGGTCTTCCCATGAGGGCCGCTTCGGCTTCCGCCGCGGCTGCTGACGGAGGGTGTCGAAGAGGACCAGGGCTGCTGGGAAGCAGACGGTGAATGGGATCTCGACGGCCAGAGGACGGCCGAGTCACGGCGGGGGAGGATATGCTTGTGTTACATTCCACCTCATCAAAACAACAATAACCCAGAGGTTTTAGTACAAAATATTGAATGTTTATTCAAAGAAAATCCCATAAAGAAAAGGAACTAAAATATATACGAATAGATAACACAAACACAACGTAAGCAGAAAAGAATATACAAAAGAAAAGGTCAGGCCAGCTCGCCAAGAGGACTCCCCTCACAGAGATCCGGTGCCTCTCAAATACACCACTCCCGATCAGCATCAGGTGCATCCAATTTACCTGTAAAACAGAACACAACCACAGAACCAAAACAAGAAAACAAATAACCCGTAACACCTTCCCCCTTCAAAAAGGGAGAGGCTAAAAAACTCCAATATTTTGTAATTTCCAAATTTCCTCAAAAGAGTTAGCTGAATCCCCATTTCCATTATCACTCACTTAATCTTCACTCCCCTCCTTGATTTCAAATCCAACAAATTCCTAAAAAAAAACATTTAAAGGAATAAACCAACAAAAGAATGTGGAATAAAAAAATGGTCAATAACTTATTCGTCATATTGAGCACGGGACAGGGCATCAGCTATCACATTGTCCCTGCCTTTCACATGACGAATCTCCAAGGCATAGGGCTGTAGAAAAAGGGACCACCTTATAAGTCGCTGGTTGGGATTCTGCAGGGAATGAAGGAAAGTAAGCGGGTTGTGATCAGTATATACCACTATTGGCATGGTCCCAGCAATCAAATAAACCTCAAAACGCTGCAGGGCCCAAATCATTGCTAGAGCCTCCTTCTCAATTGTTGAATAATTGATTTGACATGAATTAAACTTTCTCGAGAAATAACTAATAGGGCGATTTATTCCACCCTCATCAAGTTGCAACAAAACAGCTCCTGCTCCAACCTGACTGGTATCTACTTGTAGACTAAATGGTTTATCCAGTTGAGGAGCTGTCAAAACAGGAGATGATGTAAGCAACCGCTTCACATTCTCAAAGGCATGTTCACACTTAGGAGCCCACACAAATTTTGCTTTGCTTTCAACAAATCGGTCAAGGGGGTCACAACAGAAGAAAAATTAGGGCATAAACTCCGGTAGTACCCCGCCATTCCCAAAAATCGCATCAGCTCACGTTTAGTTTAGGGAGTTGGAAAATTATCAATAGCGATTACTTTAACACCTCTCCCATTCCCACAACCTTGCCCAAATAGGTCACAGTAGCTCTGGCAAACTCACATTTCGCCAGATTGACTGTTAGCTTTGCATCAAGCAGACGCTTAAACAATGCCCGGATACGGCTTAGGTGTTGCTCCCATGTGTCACTATAGACAACAATGTCGTCAAGGTACAGTGCACAACCCTCTAACCCAGCTGTCACTTTATTCATTAAACGCTGAAAGGTAGCTGGAGCATTTCTCAGGCCAAAACTCATTACAGAGTAAGAAAATAGGCCTAAAGGTGTAATAAAAGATGAGATCTCCTGTGCACGTGTAGTCAACGGCACCTGCCATTATCCTTTAAGCAAATCGAATTTACTCACAAATTTTGCGGACCCAACTTGATCTACACAGTCTTCAATTCTAGGCAATGGGAATGAGTCAGGTTTAGTTAAAACATTCAACCATCTATAATCGGTGCAAAAACGTTGAGTACCATCAGTTTTTCCTACTAACAAACAGGGCGAAGCCCAATCGGAGAATGAAGGCTTTGCTATTTTGTTTTCAAGCATGTAGTTAACTTCAGACTCCAGTTTCTGCCGTTTTTCCAATGACACACGATAAAAACATTGACGGACAGGCTTGGCATTTCCTGTCATGAATGGTGAGGGAACAAGGACACAGTACAGAGGACCCAGACGCAGACAGCGGATAAGGGGTTAACAAGACATTTAATAAAATATAAATACAAAACAAAGACCCACGTGGGGGTAACAAAACAAAACAGGGGAATCTCCAACAGGACAGGACTAAGACTAAATACACCTAACAAGACTAAGATTAACATAACATGACATGACATGAACTACAAATGACTACACTAGACTAGACTAACACAGAACAGGCACTCACCAGACAAACGACAATGAACCACCACGAGACAGAAGACACAAGGGCATTATTAAGGGGATAAATCAAGAGGGGACAGGTGCAGGACATGAACTAATTAACAAACAAGAACGAGGAGACGAAAGGGCGGGAACAGAGACGCCACACCGGAGAGTGGAAGACCAACAGGGACAAAACGTCACTCTCCACATAAAACAAGAGGTTCTATCATGGTTCTGCCACTAGGTCAAGAGAAGCAAGACAAGGTGGGGCAGAACCATGACAGAAGCCCCTCCTTAACTCTCCACATAAAACAAGAGGTTCTATCATGGTTCTGCCACTAGGTCAAGAGAAGCAAGACAAGGTGGGGCAGAACCATGACAATTTCCTACATCAATATCATGTTTAATAAGATTGGTACGAGAGGGAACATCTGAAAAAAGATCAGAAAATTCAGTTATCAGAGAAACCAACTCAACACGTTGTTCACAAACTAAATGTTTGATCAACCCTCCTAGGTTTTCCATTGTCTCTGAGTTTCTTAGAAGAGGTCGTAAAATTACATCATCATGTGCCTTCACACCTTGCTCTAGATTACCCGTCAAAACAAGATTGGCTACAGCAACTGGAGCACAAGTAACCTTAGGAGTAACCCCACGAGTATAAAAAGGTTTCAAATGGCACAATTGAGTAGACTTCTTACGGTCAGGAGTGGAAAGGATGTAATTCTGTTCAGACACTCGTTGAAGTACAGTATAAGGACCCGAAAATTTTGCACAAAAAGGAGATTTAGGTAAAGTCAATAAAGCTAACACCTGGTCTCCTGGGCTAAACAGGCGAACCTCTGACTTGCGGTCAAACCAACATTTCATCTTTTCCTGTACCTTGTCCAACTTCCCTTTGGCCAATTCCCCAGCTAATATTAAACGTCGATGAAACCCTTGCACATATTGGATCAAACTCTGTGGCGGTTCCTCTGGTAGAACATCATCACACAGAACTGCTATTGGCCCCCGTACCTGATGTCCAAAAACTAATTGGTTAGGACTTAATCCCAAACTCTCCTGGATGACCTCACGGCTAGCCAACAACATCCATGGCAAACCTTCCTCCCAATCACCCTTCAACTCAGTGCAATATTCCCTTAGTAAAGACTTTAAAGTCTGGTGGAAACGCTCTAAAGCACCCTGACTTTCCGGATGATATGCACTTGACCTGTTGTGTCTAATGCCAAGTTGTTTCAACACCTCTTGGAACATTTTAGATGTAAAATTTGTCCCCTGATCAGTTTGGACCATTTTTGGAAGTCCAAAGATAGATATAAACTGGGACAACGCTCTGACAACAGATCGGGTGGTCATTGAATGCATAGGATAGGCTGCAGGATATCGCGTACTTTGACACATCACTGTCAGTAAGTATACACTACCAGATTTTGAAGGTGGTAACGGCCCCACACAATCCACTAAAAGATGCCGAAATGGCTGTTCCATAACAGGTATGGGATATTAAGGTGTAGGCTTCAATGTCTGATTTGGTTTACCCGTTAACTGACAGGTTGAACAAGTCTTTATGAACTGTCTTACATCACTCTTTACACGTGGCCAGTTAAAATATTGCAACAACCGCTGATAGTTCTTATTAACTCCAAAATGACCAGACAACCCCCCATGAACAGACTCTAGGACCATATTTCGCAAAGGAACAGGCACTACTATCTGTATAACAGGTTCACCCAAATGCCCCTCACCACTTGAGGTCCATTTCCATAAAAGTACCTCTCTTTCAATGAAGTATCCATTTGTGGAACTCTCCGCTACCTCTGGGGATAAAACAGCATCAAATAAAGGTTTTAAGGATAAGTCCTCCTTCTGAGCAGACAACCAAACCTGAAGAGAAACAGAAGGTAAAGCCAAAATTCCCGGCACCACTCTCTTAGAAGTTGTAAATTCATTAGAATCAACCGGTTGCATAACAACAGCATTCGATTTACTCATAGCACGTGACAGTGCACATGACACAAACACCTCAGGAAACTGCTGAGATATCTCAGCTTCATCCAATGCAATAGGTGAAGTAGTTACCACAGGGGGAGGTGGTACATCACGCCATACGCGGTCACCTGCCAGATTATTCCCCAAGATAACTGAAACTCCCTCAACTGGAAGAGAAGGTCTGACTCCCAGCACAACAGTTCCACTTATTAAATCAGACTGAAGGAACACCTTATGCAATGGAACAGACAGGGTTTTCAAACCAATACCTCTAATTAAGACACTCCTCCCTGTGTCGGATACCGGTGAAAAAGGCAAAACAGATTCCAAAATAAATGATTCAGATGCACCCGTGTCTCTCAACACTTTAACTGGGACCTTCTCATCACTTCCAACTAATGACACATAAGCATCGGTTATGAAAGCAGCGTAACCAGCATCCCCATCATTACATAATACCATGGACTTCTCCCCGGTCTGTAAAATATGAAGACAGATGAAACAGTAAGAGTAGGCTTAAATTTAGCACGCACCAGTTTTCCTTTCAGTGCAACACAATCCTTTTTCCAATGTCCCTTCAAATGACAATAAGAACAGCGGTCACTTCTATCACCATAACTTTTCAAATTCCTCTCTCCCCTAAAGTTATCAAAAGGGACATGTTGAGCAACACCATCCTCTACAGAACTGTCTGTGAACTTTGACCTACTTTTTTAAATTTCATTCTTATGAGTGAGCATATACTCATCAGTAAGAGCAGCAGCATCACCTGCAGACGTCACATTTCTATCAGTCAGGAAAATGGAGACTTGCTCAGGCAAAGTACTTTTAAACTGCTCTAATAAGAACAATTCATAAAGTTCTTCATAATCGAATACCCCTGAGGCAGCACACCAACGATCTAACTGTACCCTTTAATCTTTCACAAATTCACAGTAGGTCTGTTCTGTGGACCTACGAAGGTTCCTAAATTTCTGCCTATATGCCTCTGGCACTAATTCATAAGCCTTCAGAACAGCTTCCTTAACCTTTTGGTACTTTTGACCATCATGAACACTTAATGCAGAAATAGCCCTTTGGGCCTTACCAGTCAGCACACACTGCAACATCACTGTCTGTTCCTTTTCAGGCCATTTCATCAGGTTTGCCAATCGTTCAAACAAACTGAAAAATGTATCAACATCAGTTTCACAAAATTTAGGCAATAACCTAATACTACTGGCAACATCCAACCCTTTAACAGGACTGGCCGAGCCACTATCCGCTAACTTGCCTTCACCAATCAGCTGAAAATGCAAAACCTCAACCTCAAATTTGCTAATCTCAACTTCACGATTCAATTTTGCCTTCTCTAACTCTAAAACCATCAACTCCTTTCTCTGCTCAAAAGACATGGTTGCTATCGAAGCGCTAGATTGATCAGCCGCAGCAAAATCGGAATCACTAATATCAAAGATACTTAAAGTAACCAGAGCAGCTTTAACAATTAATGCAACTGTCTCTTTTAATTTTTTATCCTTAGTATTTAATTGTACCTTATACTTCTCGGCAACCTCCAACAACTGATCTTTTGTTAGCTGATCAAACAATTCCTCACTAGGAGACCTATAAAATAAGTCGAACTCAACCATCTTTCAATAAACTTGTTCACACGTACTACAAACTCCAACCATCAAGACAATTAGTGATTCCCTTTCTGTCGGTCTCTCGACGTTGTGTCGAACCGACAGAATGGGGTTTGTCTTGAGAACCTATCATCTTCTGAGTATTTATAAAAGGCCAATGAAAATTGTGTTCCCACGGGACTCAGCCACCACCTCGTTTGCTCCCCGTTCCGTGGTGGCAGGACTACGGCCCTGCCGTCCGCTACGGCAAGCAGCGAGGGTGATATGAGGATTACTGTGAGCGATAATCCACCAGCCACTGGCTCACGGACCGTTCGCACGTCGTCTCGCTCGTCTGACCGTTCCCCAGGAGACGGTCCGCCGTCTTATTCCTCAATCACGTATTTGGACACGATGCGTGATGATGAGATGTCTCTTGCAGCATCGGGGGGTGACGTGCTGCCATCCGACTCCGACGATTCCTCGGTCTCCCTCCCTCGGGGGGTCGAGCCCAGGAAGAAGCGGACGTCGAAATGTCAGCCATGCTTTCCCGGGCCGCCGTGAGTGTTGGGTTGCAGTGCCTGCACTGCCTCTCCCAGCACTCGCGGCTGTCTACATGGTGCCTCGGGTTTGAGCGCGGCTCCAAGCCGCGCCCGCCCTCAGTGCCGTGTTTACCGGAAGTGCATGAGGAATTTAGTAAGACCTGGAAACGCCCCCTTTCCGGCACGTTTCACGTCAAACAAAGTTCTGTCACCCTCTCTTCCCTCGAGGTTGGGACAGCTAGAGGATACGTCGATGTCCCCAGGTGGAGTATGCCGCCGCGGTGCACTCGTGCCCGTAGGCGGCGGCCACCTGGGGATGGGGCTCGACCTAGTCTCCCGTCCAAAGCACGTGGGGTCTCGGCATCTCTGGTGTCGCGAGCTTACATTGCAGCGGACCAAGCTGCCTCCTCTCTCCACGCTATGGCTCCTGTCAGGCCAGGGCGTTGAGAGAGCTCCACGAGGGTAAGACCGACCCAGTGCATATGCAGGAACTCCGCACCGCCACCGACCTCGCTCTACGGGCGACCAAGGTGACCACGCGGGCCCTGGGTTGGACGATGTCCACACTTGTGGTCCATGAGAAACTCCTCTGGCCGATCCTTGCGCGGATGAGTAACGCCGAGAAGGTCCGCTTTCTCGAAGCACCCGTCTTGCTGGTTGGTGTTACTGTCGAGCCTCAGCGGCCCCGCTCACCCCCCGTCGGGGGCGCGAGACCCGCACGCGGCCGCCCCCGGAGGGTTCTTGACAGTAAAGAAGCAGTCCTCCGTGCCGCGACTTGGCCGCCCCGGAGGGGTGACCAAGTCGAAAGAGGAACAGAAAGAGGAACAGACCGAAGGGGAGGACCCTGTACTGATATGCCCGTCCCTCGAACGCGAACCGTAGGAACGGCCGAAGTCGAGGGAGGATAGAGACATGAAGTACTCGTCCTTCAGGTCGACTGCCATGAACCAGTCCTGACATCTGACGGACGGTCAGGATGCGTTTCTGCGTGATCATCCTGAAAGGCAGCTATTGTGTAGCTATTGCACACAGACCCAAGACAGGGCGCAGCCCCCCGCCTTTCTTGGGGACAATGAAGTACAGGCTGTAAAACCCGTTGAACACCTCGGCTGGTGAGACGGGCTCGTTCACTCCGTTCGCCAGAAGGGTGGCGCCTCGGCCCGAAGTACTTCATTACTTCCTAGCCTCTGACGAAGGTATAACGGATGCCCTGAAACTTGGCGGGCGTGAGGCGAACTGGATCGCGTAGCCGAGACGGATCGTCTTCCCTAGCCAGCCTGACAGTCTGGGAAGCCCAGGCTCCCAGAAATGTAACAGGGGGACAAAAGGTTTGATCTTTTTTATCATCCCCCGGGGGGTGATTCGATGGCTAGCAGTACAGATTCCTTGCCGGGGGAGGTCCCCCGGGGTGGAGATCGGCTCTGCTGCCTTTCCTGCCTCAACGCACTGTCTGACTGAGAGTGCTGAGGGCTGGTGTTTATACTCGACATTGCGCTTCGCCGTGACGCAACGTCGAGTTTGCCGTTCACCGTCGTGCAGAGGGTGGGAGCGGCTGTGATAACCCAGAGAGAGAGGAAACTCTCCTTTGAGAGTAAGTGGGGGGGCCAGCAGATGAAGAGACGGGGCAGGATCCGTCCCTATCCGATTTCCCAGCAATGTGGCTGGGGTCAGGCCCAATGGTACCCTCGATCCCCCTGAGGTCTTCCCATGAGGGCCGCTTCACCGCGGATGCTGATGGGGCAATGGTCTCCTCTTCGCTGTCTCCTCCGGGGGGGCCGCCTGAGTGGGGGGCGTCAGAGCTGGAGGGCGTCGAAGAGGACCAGGGCTGATGAGAAGCAGACGGTGCACGGGACTCGACGGCCAAGGCGGCCGAGTCGCGGCACACAGGACTGCTTCTTACTGTCGAGAACCCTCCGGGGGAGGCCGCGTGGACGTGGTCCTCGTCGTGGGTCTCGCGCCCCCGATGGGCGGGGGGTGAGCGGGGCTGCTGCGGCTCGACAGTAACACTAACCAGCCCCCCCCTTGCGAGACGGGTGCGTCGAGAAAGCGGACCTTCTCGGCGTTACTCATCTGCGCAAGGATCGGCCAGAGGAGATTCTCATGGACCATAAGTGTGGACATCGTCCGACCCAGGGCCCGCGTGGTCACCTTGGTTTGACGTGAAACGTGCCGGAAAGGGGGCGTTCCAGGTCTTACTAAGTTCCTCATGCACTTCCGGTAAACACGGCACTGGGGGCGGGGCGCCTCAAACCCGAGGCGTCATGTAGCCGGCCGCGAGCGCCGGGAGAGGCAGTGCGGGCACTGCAACCCAACACTCACGGTGGCCCGGGAAAGCATGGCTGACATTTCGACATCCGCTTCTTCCTGGGCTCGACCCCCCGAGTGAGGGAGCCCGAGGAATCGTCGGAGTCGGATGGCAGTACGTCACCCCCCGATGCTGCAAGAGACATCTCATCATCATGCATCGTGTCCGAATACGTGATTGAGGAATAAGACGGCGGACCGTCTCCTGGGGAATGGTCAGACGAGCGAGACGAGGTGCGAACAGTCCGTGAGCCAGTGGCTGGCGGATTATCGCTCACAGTAATCCTCATATCACCCTCGCTGCTTGCCGTAGCGGACGGCAGGGCCATAGTCCTGCCGCCACGGAACGGGGAGCAAACGAGGTGGTGGCTGAGTCCCGTGGGAACACAGCCACCCGTGACGCAACGTGTGAATCGTCACCACCCGCAGTGCGGGCAGGATGTATCCACAACGTCTGCCCCAGCGTACTGGAAGCAGGCATCGTGTCCGTCCCCTTCCTCGATGAGTGTGTTGCACCCATGAGAACAGCGGGACAAGCCACGCTGGAGAAATTTGCTCTTTTAGAAAAGGAAATTTGCTCGAACACCTCCGGAACTGCCGAGACGCCCAGGGGAGAGTCACTGCAGGAAGGGACCGTCCGCTGTACCACGTCGAAGATTCCAGCAGCAAAATGATCACCAAGATCGTAGAGAAGCTCATCAGATGCGTAGGCTCTGAAGAACAAAAGTTGAATGAATGAGCACGCCGGCTTCCCTCTTATACCCGGACATCCGGGGAGGAGTCCGGCATGCAAATTTCATTCACCAATTTTCATTGGCCTTTTCTAAATACTCAGAAGATGATAGGTTCTCAAGACAAACCCCATTCTGTCGGTTCGACACAACGTCGAGAGACCGACAGAAAGGGAACTAAACATTCTGTCATCATTTACACATTTCTTGCCTTGGCAAACCCATCTGCTTTTATTTCGTCTCTGGAATTCAAGAAGAGAACTTAACGAATCTTCACCTTTTCCATACACCTACTTTTCTACTCATCGCAGGTTTGACATCGTGACATTTAAAGTTAAAAGTTTAAAGTTCATGACAATTAAGTTTAATTAATTAATTAATTAAAGTGATAGTTCATCCAAAAATGATTCACTTCACTCACCCTCTTCTCATTTCAAATCTGTATGACTTTCTTTTTTGTGCAGAACACAAAAGGAGATATTTTGAAGAATGTTGTTAACTGGCACCCATTCTTGCATCGGTTTTGTGTCCATACAATAGAAGTGAATGGGTGCCAGTGCTGTTCGGATACCAACTGTCTTAAAAATATCCTCTTTGTGTTCTGCGAAAGAAAGAAAGTCATACAGGTTTGAAATACAGAATTTCTATTTATGTGCGAACCATCCATTTAATGTTATTGATATTCAGCCGACAACAGAAGCTATTTATGACTTGTGTTACTACACCTATGGCGTTTTAGTGCTTTTTGAATGTCTTGAAAATACCTAGGCAAATTTGCCTATGTTCTGCATTCAAAATAGCATGTCTGTGCATATCTTTACATCGTTTAAAGAACACGTTTATGGGTTTTATCAAAATGCAATTCGCAGTGGATCTCCTTTCTATTAACTGCTTATTTGAAGGGTTTCATTCTGAAGAACACTATTACTGAGGGGAGCATGAAAGCAGGCAGGGTTACGGGTGATAGTTTACTGCAGAGGATGAGAGAGAGAGAGAGAGAGAAAGAGAGAGAGAAAGCACAAGTGTTGCAGTTTGATTGTGTTTGTTTGAGACACAGAGGCGTGTTGTAGAGGCCACAGCTGCGGTTATCCAGTCCAGTCACACCCTTCGGCAAATTACACTGCTTAATATCCCTCAGTGTGACAGAGCTGCTGTAAATCATACAGAGTTATGAGAACAGAACACACCGGAGAGCACTTAACAGAGAGGTGAGATATCAGGCATAGCCTCGGAGATAGATTTCTACCCACCAGTGCACCTGGACAGCACACTTTAGTAAAATGACAAAGTCAAAAATAAATGGACTTGGATGATAAATATACAAATATACCCATAGAGGTTGATGCAAATATACTTATGCACACACAGATTACTTTTTTATTTTATTGCATAATACATGATTGATCTGTTGTTAATTCATGTCAATGTCAAGTATTAATGAACCCCATCACCCATTTGACAAAATACAAGGATATTTTACATGTCAGTGCAAAACCTGTTGTCAGATCTGAAAAGATATACAGATTACTTCACAATACCATAATACTACAAGATTTTCAAAGGAACTCAACATGAGGGCTCAACTGCTCTATGAAGGTGATCCTAAGGGGAACACATATGTGGCTACATAAAAATCTGCCAATGGGGTAAGAAAAATAATCTTGAATTAAGGTTTACCTTTTTCTCAGTCACTCAATTCAAGATTATTTTTCTTACCACATTGTCAGATTTTTTTGCTTGGTTTAAGCACAAATTCACTGAAATTTCATATTTTTTGACTAACAACAAGACTTATTTTCTTAGGTCCATCAAGAAAATGGATCTTCATTCAAGAATTTTTAGACATTTTTACTGGAAAACAAGAAAAAAAGACTAAGTAAGAAAGTCATTTTTTGCAGTGTATATGACTGAATAGCTGGATATTTTGAATTTCAAATGCCTATTCTAGGAATTTCTACAGGCTCGCCTTTGGGTGTAAAATGTACTGCACTGATGGCTCCACTGTGACTCCAGAGCATCTGTACTACTGAATTATCTCAACAACTGGATAATTCTAATTCAATCCAAGGCATTAGAAGTTCAACACTGAGATTCATCTATTTAATTCATTTAAACTGACTAGGTTTCATTGAACCAAAGAAAAGTGTGCACAACTATTCTAGGTGTGGTCTTATCCCCTGCACATTTTGAGTCGGTCCTAGCTTCGGTTGGCTTCATCAGGGCATTCCAGTCAGCCAGTGTCAAAGGCTGCTGGGTCTTATGGCAGCAGCAACCAATGGCATCCCATTATGCATGGACTACATGAGGTTATTACAATGGGGGATCAAAGTCAGTGGCTTCCATCCCTTAGTAATCCCTATGCACGTTATAGGGGTTACACAGGTTCACTCATCCTTTGAGTATCTAACCCAGGGTGCCATGCATGGGGTGTGTTGCCATTGGAAAACTATTATGACTGATAAGGGCAGTACTTCTGGCACTGAAGTACTTTCACCCAGACCTAAGAGGCTAACACATGTTGGTCTGGACAGACAATAGAGCAGTAATGTTATAAATATCATTAAGGCGGGTTGTAGTTTACCTGTTCAGGCCTGCACAACAGACCCTGCTTTCGGCACAGGACAAACACAGAGAGCGGTTTACATACTAGGACACTTGAATGGGGATCAGACAACCCCTGTCAAGCCTGGGGCTGAGACCCAGGGAATTATAAAATAATCCTTTATAGGTCTGTGGACAAGACAGTTTATGGTATATTACCACCACCAACTGGACTGGAGTGTGGCGCATTACAAGGAAGTAAAAAAAATAGAGACAAAGGAAACATTGGCCGTTTCTCAATTCCAAGTGTTCTCACGGAGACCGGTCTTGCTAGGCAGCCTCGGAAAGACGAACTTGGATGAACGCACCGCAATGACTCATGGGACTTCAAGCGGGTTCAGTACGCGCAAGCGTCCTTGATATCAAGAACACATCCGGGTACTTTCATGCATTCTATGTTCTTTTGTTCTTGAGTATTGGAACCGGACTTTGACGGTTATTGATGGCGTAGAGCGACAACACAAGGACACAAGACCGCTGAAGAACGTATTGAGAAACGGCTATATATACCGAACTAATAAAGGGGAACCAGAATCACCCGGATTCAATTAAGGTGGGGTAACATGAAAAGACTACAACGACCATAGGACTACAAGCTCAACTTCAAAATAAAAGACATGACAAAACAACAAAACCCTTACATTGGCGATGAACAAAGTATAGAATGACGATAACATATAAAAATACATTAAACAACAATTTTGTCAATATTTCTTGAATATTAAACATTTATATTTTATTTCATTACCATTTAAATAATAAACTTTCGCATTTGGTTTCATTCCTCATCCAACAGCAAATATAAGCCAGTTGTTTTAATTCATATGTAAATTCATTCTAAGTAGTAAACGTTAAATATTTTATGTTAAAAAAGGGAGAGAAAATATTCTATGCATTGTTCTGCATGTGGATATGTCTGTACAGAAATTCCAGCTTGACCAGAGTCACCTCAAAGTCGTTCATTTTCTAGATACAGAGTATGCACACAGTTACAAAAGTGGTTTGTGTTCCTACCACACAAAATAATGTCCCTTGCTGAAGTTCTGTGGGGGTACTGAAAGCATTGGTTTACGATGTGCAATATTTCATTAAACAGGAATGCTTAAAATACAAATTATTCCATCTTACAGTCCATGCGTAGTTGCTTTGCTGTTCAAATTCAAACACCCTTTTCCAGGCTCTGTAAACTTTCATTTCATAGTGATTTGTAAAAAGATTTTCCCTGTGAAAAATAAATGTTCAAATAGCAGTAATTGGCTAAAGAACTTCCCCTATAGAGCTGTGCAGGGGAGTTTGGTTCTGGCTCAGTGCTCCGTTGGGCAGGATATTAACAGAGAGGCTTATTACTGAACCAGAGATGCATGTGTGTTTGCATACACAGCTATTGCATTCCCTGATGAGAGTCCTTAAACCTGCCGTTATGAAGGATCATTAGCATTCAAATGCATTTCAATCAAATCTTTTTGTTTACTAACAGCTGCGAGAAGAACTCCCACAAAGCTTTCAAGTGGTGAAATGGATGTTACAAACAGTATTATGATACTGTGTCATTGATTTCTTCGAAATTCTATAGTTTTATGGTATTCCATTTACACAACAGTAAACTTATCTCATAAAAAGATGGCCCAAGAGTACTGATGTAGGACCAGAACAGCAATGAGACGGATGTTTTATGGTTTTGTATCATTTCACCAAAGTAACAGTTGAAGCGATACTTCAACAAAATTTTCATTTTTGTTCAAAACACAAAAGCTCTCTCAATCACTCTGCATTTTTGTCAGTCTATTATCTTGGAAACGGTTTCTGATTCTAATGTAATTTTTTATATAAAGGAATACTTTGTATGCAAAAATCAGTGCGCCAACTAAGTAGTATGTCTGAATCCACAGTATTTAATCCACATGTGAAAGTACCAGAATGTTCTTCTGCTAATGGCACAATTTTTTATGCGTTTAATGAACACTGTTCTGTCACAGGATGCCACAGGAGCTCAGGAGCCACCAATTTAGAAATATTAAAAATACAGGAAAACCCTGAGTCAGGCATCTTTTTTCCAAGTTATACAGATGCCAAGAAATGTATTCTTCCAGCAGAGGCAGATCCTGAATCCGTATTGTAAGTTCCTCACACAAAAGGGAAACTCTTTGGTTTTTCTTACATAGGCTATGAAAATTAAATGTGCATGAGAGGTAAAGACAGCACAACTTACAGTTTTGAACGTTTGATTTGCTTTACACCTATCTCTCACAACTCTGTTTTTTATTCACATCAAATTAATTATCTACCCTGGTATATATTAAAACTGAAAATTCTGTCATCATTTATTCACCCTCTCATCAATCAAAACCTATATATCGCTGCTGTCCTTCTAAAACCTCCATATTTTTTTGTTGCCAGTGCCACAAATCATCGTTATTAGTCACCCTTTATGTTCGTCACAGTATTTTAAAAGTACAGTGTTTTTCCCATTTCCCGAATATGGACATCCAACGTTTTGGAAGGACAGCGACGATTTAGCTCTTTCTTTAAGGGAACACAAAAGACGATATTTTAATAAATGTCTCAGTGGTTTTGTGTCCATACTATGGAAGTCACCGGGGTCCAATATTGTTTGGTTACTAACATTCTTCAATATACCTTATTTTGTGTTCTGCAGTAGAAAGTAAGTCATACAGGTTTGGAATGACAGGGTGAGTAAAAGATCAAAGAATTTTCATTTTTGAGTGACATATCCCTTTAAGGTATACCTGACACTGTTACTACACTGGCCATTCTAAACCTATTTAAACAATTTTCGTTTTATATCAGAGATGTAATGCCAGAAGAACTTGAAGCACTGACTGTAATTTTACCCTGAATGTTGGTCAAAAATGTTTGAGTCTATAACGGTATTTGACAAAGGTCAAAATAAAAAAAGAAGCATTGCGAAGGAAAAAAAGACAGAATACTACATTCACAGACATTTTTTATCTGAACGGCATTCAGTTTAACAGAGGATGTCTAGAAAAAAACACTAAAATTATATGATTGGCTCCAGCAGTTTTTTACTGAGGCTGTACAAGAAAAACACAGATGTGCTAAATTTGTATATATTGAAATCAGAAAGTCTGTCTGCTAATTACACAACCTCCTCAAAAAAACTAGTCTCATCCAAATAAAAAATAACTGGCATAGCAAAGCCCACTGCGTTGCTGCTAACTCTTAACTCAGTAAATTTCTGTATTTGATAAGGCACACAGTATCTAAAGGGTATAGCATGATTTCATCAAAAAGCTGGACAGCTTTGAAACATGATGTCAATAGAAAGTGAAGAGAGAATTTCTGAAAGTTTTAAATATGAGATGGCACGAATGCTACAACTTTTTAGTATTTAGTTTAAATCAAGGTCATTTGACAGTTTTTTCTTCACTCTTGGGTTGAGGATGCTCCCTTGCTTTTTTCTGTTATCTGTATATGCTTGTGCCAAGCAGCTCCCCCTTTGTAATTGCTATTTTGAGAGAAAAGTTGTAAAATAAAATGAAATAAATGAATTGGCACCATTTACAGCAAATCTATCAGATGCAACATGAATAGTGTCTGACAATTATTAAATTTACGCTACACGTTTCTTGTACGAACATAAAGACATACGTTCACTGTATATGTCCACACACATTATATTAGAAAAAAAACAATAAAAAAGATACGGTTTCAAAATTTTCCAATTCAGATCCTTTCATCCATTTGCCCACCATCAAAAACAGGCTAAATCCGGCCTCCCATTAAAACTATGAAAAACACAAAGCTTTGAACTAATATTAAAAATGTATTGGTGGCCAAAAAAATGAACAAATATCTAATTTCACCCGCAAATTGAAGCAAGGGCAAAACAGCTGTTCAGCACTTATGGCTTTGAAGACAAAGAAACTGGTTCAATTTGCTTCTCGGAAAAAATGTGAGGTTAGTCTTTCAAATATTCTCTGGTAAATCGACAGCGGGAGAAATGTTCTCTTCAGAACAGGATTAATAAATGCATCTAGATGATTGAAGAATTATTTTTTACTTTAGAGTGACAGTAGTTTAATTTTACCGATCAGAAGGCACAGTGTTCACTCTATTTCTCTAAGGGACTTTGCCCACAGATTTAGTTGGTTAAGAAAATTATTTTACATTCATTTACATTCCCTGCTGTGTGCCCCACAAGATAACTCTGCAGGTGTGCTTTATGGATAATTACTGTAACAAAGGAATTAATGTTTATACTGTAGATCATTTGCAAAAGTTTGCAATTAAGATGGAAAATCTTACAGAACTACAGAATACGTAAAACTCAAAACTAAACGGCGCTGTAAGTCCGGTGTGGGCTTTTGTGTGTACTCCTGAGATTACTGATTCTGTTTTAAATCACAGAGCCTGGAAAACAAGAGAAAGTCTCAGGTGAGTTCTCCCAACGTGTGTTTGTCTTTTTATGCTTATTTAGCTTAAGAGCTGCCCTATTTTCAGGTGTAGTCACTACAATATTGCTTCATTTCCACCATTCTTTTTAGGTGCTATGCATCAGCAGTTATCCTGGCAATGCTCTGCAAAATAACTCTTTATTACTTTTTTATTATTATAAACTCAGTTCATTTTCATTCCACAGAAGAATCTGTAAATTATGTTTTAATGGCATTCAGATTGAAGCTTGTGTTTGTGAACCATTAATTGTTACCTATTCTTTAGCATGAGCAACATAATTAGAGATCCTGGGAAAACTGCTGATTTCTTTGTGTTTCTTGAGCAGAAATGTATTTACACATGAGAAACATTGTGCTAATTTATGTTATACAAAATACAGCATAAGAATTATGAATATTGGCCAATATGGGGGCAGGGTGGATTGGGAATTGTAATTTATTGTACAGTTATTAGTGTGTACAGTCTTTTTTCTCTAAAAACAAAACAATATAACTCAAAACAATTACTTATTATGGTTAAGGAATGTACAATCTTAAACAAACAGAAATTATAGGAATTTAAACAAACAAACCAATCAGACTCTAAATATTTTGTATTGGAGTATAGGTAAGAATGAAGGAAATGACAAATCAATTTGATTTACACAGTTGTAAATTCACCAGTAATTCACATTTTGAAATGTATTTTCAGACTGCTTCTATCAAAAATGAAAAGACCCTTGTTTTAAAAGATGGCTTTTTGCATGAAATCAGCACTGCATGATGGACTGTTTGCCATAATGCAAACCCATTGGACTGGATATAGTTTAAGCTCTCCCCCATACTAGCAGCATGTAACTTCAAAAAAATGTTAATTTAAATGTAGATTGTGTCAATTTTGTGAAATTACGAAACAATCGTATAAATGTTTGGTGCTTTTTTTGGATTGGTTTATGGGTCTACAGCCCACTGACCCACTTTGGTTACTTTGCAACTGTCTGTCCCCAAAATGCATGTGCAACGCACAAATAATTTAAATATATGTATATTTTTAATGCTCATTTTTATAAGCCATGCTTTATAAATATAGATAAAGATACATTTGATTTGCACAAACAACATCCTTTTGTTATAAACTCCAAGACTAAATTAAATTTAAATAATTCTAGTCAATAATGATGCAATATGACCAGATCTTTTATCAACCACTCTGTTGGCTGCAACTAGTTTCGGCCCGTTTCATTCGTGTCCCATTGTTTCATTATCCAGTGTTTGAATTATGGATGGAGGTCATGTTTTTTTCTGTTTAATCAGAAAAGGCATTAGGGTATCCATGGTATCTGGTGAAGTGGGGTAGCGTGTGTTTTGTGTAGCGAGGGGTGGAGGCTTATAAACAAGCTTCATGTGTGAGGACAGCACTTTAGCATTCTCCACTCTTTTCTGCCTATCCCACTCTCTCTTTTCTACCCCCTTCTCTTTCTCTTGGCTCTTTGAACATGGCCTTGGGTTTGTTAAGAGTTGTGGGAACAGCAGGGTTCTGAATAGGTGGCCTTCACTCTCTGGTGTTCTGCGCGGCCCTCTTCCACATAGAGCAGAGCCAAAAGGAGCTTTGAGCTTTCAGTATAATTCTTGAAAAGAAGAGAGAAAACAGATCCCAAACACAAGAGAGGACCCATCTATGGGGCCCCTACTGTAATTAGTTATCTTTTTACCTGGCAACCTTCCTGCTCACAGTGCACTTTCTATTGTGAGCCGTTCAGATGTGGCATAGAGATTCGGGGCCGATTCTCTGCAACCCTCATCTCATTTGTACCACTGGGGCCCCAGAAAGGGATCAGCAAGGAGCTGATTTCTGCTTTAATGAGGCAGGATTTAATTGCTGTTTAGAGTGCTGACAGTCATTAGCACCCTGTGTGGAAAGCGCCCCCCAATGGACGCCACATTCAATTATATGGCAGTAAGTCTTGGTGAGTTGTAACAGCAGGTTAGCTGATCACAGAGTATAATGCGATGAAATACAGATTTAAGAAAATTGTTGAGGTATCGTAGCTCCTGAGACGCTAAACCAAGAAGTGTGAAGCAGTGAAAAATGAATAAACTAAACTACACTCTAAAAATGTTTTTACGGTGATTTTACGTAAAACAATTTACACTTAAATTTCTTTAGTACATTTTAAAGCTGTGAAATCAATTAAATATATTGTTTACATTGTGTAAATTTAAGTACAAAAATCTAAGTAAATCTGAGTAACTCAAGAATTTATATTAGAATTCACCAAAACTATTAAGTGTATATTAAAATATCATTTTTAATTAAATACTTATTTTTTCAATAAATAAACTTAAAAATAAACATTTTACAGAAATGAACTGTTTTTAAGTATGTCCCACTAAAAAATCTGTCAAATGATTTTAAAAGATTTTATTAAGTTAATATAACTGTTTATTTGTGTGATATTTACCAAGCCACATGAATTATTTTTTAGTGTGTATAAAACAGCGTATAAAAATATTGTCTGTTTGCCTAAAGCTACTCGTAACCTAAATAGGATAGGTTGAATTCCAAAAATCATTTGTCACTCATGTAGTCCCTGCTGAGAAAAAAACAATAGAAACCATTAAAACGTCATTCTAAACCATTAGCTTTTTTCATTAAAATTATTACAAAATTCAGTTTTTGGCATTTTTCCAATAGGATTAATCTTTAAAATAACACCTCAACAATAAAATCCATTAGTAGACACCGTTATAGTTTAATGTAAAATATTTTTTAATATAATTTCATAAACTTAAAAAATATAGCCCCAAAAGCTTCTGGACCAGTGTTCACATCTTGATATTACATTACCTATATAGCTAATCCCTTTAAAGTAGAACTATTGCCCTAATTGATTTAAATGTACTAAATATTACAAAAGGCCTAAGTTGCCTAACATTTTCCTGCCAGTGACAAGCTATTTCCACACTTTTACAAAACAAGCACTAATGTCCGAAAACTTAAGCGAGGCCTACAAACTTCACACAGAATATCCTGCAAAGCGTGAGGGAAAACTCTGCTCCCCATGCACAACAGAGACCAGAAGCGCTCATCACAAATTCATTTTCCACAGATGAAATGACTAATGGACCAGAAGGCTGGGGAGAGATGGTAAATGAATAAAAACAACCTTGCAGCAGGAGGAATGTGCTGGCGGATCTTGTATTAAGCAGAATGGGAATGTAAAGCAAGCATGAAATGAAGGCAGGCAAACAGCATTCAGTAGCCAGTGTGGAAAGTAGGTCAAACATGCTCGGTGAGACTCATTTCAGGATTTAATACACTGTTAATCCGTTTCCTGTAATTTCCATACGTAAACATTGCAAGTTAAACATCTGAAATTAAAAACTATTTGTTATTAATAGATTGTGATGACTAAGTACTTTACATTGAAACTCGGAGAATGATTTTAGGGGTCTGAAGGTTTCACGATCTTTGTTCGGTTAGCTACAGAAATGCACATACTTCCAGCAAGTATGCAGGTCTTGGCTCTGTAGATTGTTGGTGGGACTTTGGATAGAAACTTTACAGCCGGTGTTAGCAACAATATCTGAAATTCACTTAATATAAAAGAGAGATTCTCCCATTTTTTTGAAGGGATAAAGTGATAAATTCTGTCATCATTTACTCACTCGCTTGTCATTTCAAACCTGTATGACTTAGTTCTTCTGCAGAATACAAAAGAAGATATTTTGAAGAACGTTGGTAACCGAACAATTGTGATCCCCATTGACCTTTTGTACAGACACAAAACCAATGGAAGTCAAAGGGTCCCACCATTGTTGGGTAACCAACATTCTTCTAAATATCTCCTTTTGTGCTTTCGTTTTTGGGTGAATTATCCCTTCATCTCATCACAGTTTCAACAAACATGATGAGGAGACCAGCATGCCAATGAAATATGCAAGTAGACATGGCCGATGCCACAGGCGCCAGGCATAATCTATGACCTAACAAGCATGAACCGGTGCCCAGCCGTGACTGGATGGTTGTTGACTGACGGCATGCTTGTTGGAGTTATGAGGGTTGCTACAGCTGGCACGGATGGCGCCTTCCAGTGTACTGGGCCAAGTTTCCCCTGATCAGTGTTGGCCATATATATATCACATTATAAGGAAAACTGCCTGCTGAGGTGGCAACATGATACAATATGATCGTAATGAGTTTTACAAACACCTTGATCAATTGATCATTGAAGGCCTGTTGATGCAATAGCAGAAAACCACAATTCTAAAGAGCCACTTGATAAAAGTCGTGGCATCATGCCCAGAGAGACCAGCAGCGGGAAAAAGCTTTCTGTCAGTTTCATCTATTAGAGTATGCTGCTATATTGGACACCAAGACAGTTAATTGCAATTCCCAGGCGCCGTTACCTTACTTTGGCAAGGAGCGAGCACAGAGTTTCTATCCCTTTAGCATCTGTGGATAAAGTTGAAAGTTATTGTCGCGCTCTGCTTGGTTTCCCATTTCATCAGCAAGCTTAGCATATCTCTCCCATGCCGAGTTCTCAAGCTAAGCTCTTCACATCTGGCAGAGTGGCCACATCTCCAGCAAATATTTGGGAGTTTTAACTTGACTATCAAGTATAAATTGACAAGTAGACTCTTCATGTTTTCGCTGAAAATAGGGCGGTTTTAAGTTGAGTGACACCAGATGGGAAAACGGCATTGCTCAGTGCACTTCAAGGAATTATAAATGCCGTGGTGAGAGAACTGATGTGAGATATTTTAAAGCTGGAATGTTGAGGTGAATTTTGTTAATCATAACTGTATTGCTTGGTCACTGGAGAGTGTGTGTCCTGGTAAACTCTGTCTGCAGTCCCCAAATGTTCCAACAAAGATAGTACGTCATTTTGACCTTGTGGGGACATGAGGGAAATAGCTTGAAGATTAAATCAAATTTTGTATATTTGATCATGTAAAAATACAGAAGAGTTTGTTTGAGGTTTAGGTTTAGGAGTAGGGTGAGAGGATAGATGTTACGTGCGTGTTTATACAGTTTGTACAGTATAGAAATCGTGTATGTTCCCATAAAACGTGGTATGATTGTTGGCAGACAGAAGGATAGTGTTTGTGTGTGCTGTAAGATTGTGTGAGAATTCCTGACCCTGTATCGCATGTGGAACAACCTGTCAGCTGGGAAATGATCTGGAAAAATAAAACATGCAGCAGTGTTGGGACAGAAGGAAAAGGGAAGTGGGCCAAGCAGCTTATTATAAGCAGACTCCTTCCCAAAAAGCATCAGATTTAATGATGGGAATACTGTATCTGTTTTAATAAAATATATTCTATTATACACAATTCCTGTAATTTCACAAGCCACATTACTAAAGTGCTGATATTCCTTATAATGAGTATGTTTTACTGTTTCACTGTACCATTTAAATGATGTTTTATTAACAAGGTTCAGGAGGAGCACGTGCAGATAATTAACTCGGCTGGCTTTCGATAAACAATCACAGCAATCATCCTAACAGCAAGCCACCTCACCTCCTTTCTCTCAGACGTTTCGCAACATCCCCCCTCCACCCCACGAGCCCGTTTTTACCTCAGCACCGGGTGGTATGATCCGGGTCCGGGCACAAACCAAGCCCGGGGCCCTCTCCCCGGTCAAGGGGCAGGCTCGGAGCCCTCGCCCCGGGACAGCACGCCAAACACGCATACTATCCGTCCCAGTTCATTAGCTGCAAGGCGAACTTGTTAACTTGCCTGTGTGTGCAGCTGTCAATTAATGATCAACACTTGATCTTCCTTTTGCTTCTTTTAGAATTATATTTTATTAAAAAAATTAGGGCTGTCAACGTTAACGCGTTAACGCATGCGATTAATTTTTTCAAATTAACGCGTGAAAAATATTTAACGCAATTAACGCAGCATCCGTTTGTTTTTACATTCTTTGTCTAGCGTTACATTATGTAATCACGCTCTTGTTCGTGTACAGCAGGGCTAGTCAACTGGCGGCCCGTCAATCATCTTTACCTGGCCCGCCTTAACATTTCAAATAAGTGGGGAGACTTTAAGAACGGTGTGCTTTAAGTGCTAATAAATTCATTATGAATAATGGCTATATTTACGAAAAACAGCTGTTCATCTCCCCCAGAACTCGCACTAAACAAAGGCTCTGCCCAAGTGCGTGGGGCGCATGAATGCGATGGGAATTCACCCGAAGATGTGACAATAGCGTTCAGTTTCTTGCACAGATCAATTGACTGAATTATAAGACTCTTATTTAACGTCACAAGGGGCAGGGATTACTTTTGTGTTGAATGTATTTGCGTTTTTACTTTTATTGATTTAACTTTAATTAATTCAACCAAATATCTTCTTGAAAAAACAATGCCACCCACATCTTGGATGTACTGGAGAACTGTGGGTGAGTAAATTCGTAGCAATTTTGGGGTAAAGTAATGCATTAAGGAATATAAAATACAGTTAAAAAGACAATTTCCTTTTTTATTTAATATCATGAAAAGGCACAAATACTGGATGCAATATTTGTGTGCATGTTTTAATATATGACCTATAAGTACCAGCAACAAAAACAGTATAAAAGGAACAAAACGAAATAAATAACAGAAATACAAAATAACAGAAGAAATGAGGATATGGTAAAAAAAACTGGCCCGCATCCTATTTATACTTTTGGAGTCTGGCCCTCAAAGAAAAGTAGTTTAAGACCCCTGGTGTACAGGCTTTTAAACCACTTAAGCGCGATTTTAAACAGTTGCTTTGACGCGTTCAATGAAGATAGACAGCTTCTAAACTGTGGGACGCGGCAAAACGCAACGCGAGGTCCAGTCTAGTGTAAACAGTCACGGGCTGAAGGCTGCGTCGGTGAATCTCTGTCAGACAGCGCATCCGTGTTAAGTTCTCTTTCGTGCTTGAATGGATAAAACCATACAAGATTATGTCAGAAAGCCCGTTTTGTCTAGCATTTTCTTAAGCAAGACTTCAAAGTGTAAAATAAAATCTTAAATGAATGCAAAGAGTTGTGAAAATGGGAGTGCGGTGACGGTCAGATCTGCGTACTGAGACAGCTCTTGAAGGGGCCACGTTCTTAAACGTGCTGCTGTGACTCCTGTCACTAATGTTAATCAAAGAACAAAATAAAAGAAGAAATCAATGTGATTTTGTAGCTTTAATGAGAAT